>NW_013667005.1:68387-73329 GCF_000517525.1 Limulus polyphemus | reverse complement strand
AAAAATACTTTCTTCATCTAAAAATTTCTGAAATTTTATTTGCACAATTTCTAAAACCTCCTAGATAAATTTGATACGTTTTTCTAAAGTAAAACTTTATATTTTATCCGTTATTTTATACGAAGTCGGTCAATTTGACCGACCTTGTAACCACCATAAAATATACGAAAGAAATATAAATTACCCTGTTTATCTTTCTAGAATGACTTCAAGTTGTAAAAAGAAACTACATTTGTTAATCCTAAATAGCTTTAAACTCGTAACAACATACATCTGTTCCTACTGAAATTTTATTGTTTCATTGCCCTTTGAAACGTGTATCACTAAGCATCCTTACACACAAGATGTAAATCACTTGGCAAATGTGTAGCTCACCTTTCCCCCCATTGAACTATATTACGCACGGACTACTCGCACGCGAGCATACCTTGTGAAAGGTTATTATTATTAATTTTACAGTTTATTATTACTATTCATTTTATACACTGTAATTTTATCTGACCTGAAAAGTTTCTAATTTTTACATTTTAGTTACTTTATAATAATAAATAATAGATACACAAGAAAAATATTATTTAGTTGGGTTTTCTTTTTGTTTTTTTTCGACTGTTGATAAAACTTAACCTACTTTTTTATGATAATGGTACTACTGTACTAAATAATTTTTAATTCAACTAAATAATGCGCCATAGAACATAGAATAATAACACGTAAATATTTTTCTAGCTTTCTAGCTATGCGATAAAAACCGTTAAAAATTCAGCTAAGCCTAAGCTCGTCTATGTATTTCCTGAGGGAATATAGTTTAATCTCTAGATAAAACAACGTAATATAATAAGTCTTTTGATGGATTAAAACTCTGGCTTTTTATTAGTTAAAAATGATACAGTATTAAACGTTAGAGGGAACTATTGGCAATTTGTAAAAGAGAGGATGTGACAAGTGGGTGTAGCAAGAGAAATCTGATTTTCTATTTTATAACTCTGTAACCAAATAAGATGAAAGGCTATAAATATTATGCTTTACCTGAATGATGACAAGTTATAATGAGTAATTCATTTTGAATATCGTACTTCTTGGAGGGGTAGAAAATAAATTGGAGAAGAGGGGATGTTTTAAGAACAAATATCACAATTCTCATACTAAGGGAAATACAGGATTTTTAAAATATTGCCTTATAACATTCAACTTAAAACTCATATAATATTAAAAGTTGGATTATTAGCTATGCTTTCATGTCAAGTTTATTTGTATACTATGACAAAAATGTAGTTTAATTAAATTTTGAATGTAGCTCAGTAAAACCTTGTGACATGTACAGAAAAGGATGCCCGTAGTGAGAGGTTGAATATGTTCTGATACATTTTCACGAACTTTCTGCCTTCAGACTGGTGAGCTTGACAACGTTTTAGCAATCTTCAATTTACCTTCATCAGGTCTAGTGTACTTCTATGTTCTTGTTGAGTATTTATAGACGTAAGGTGGATTGGTTTGTATACATTGTGTGTTCTAACAAGTTGTTTAATGCGGTCCTTTCAGAGATGTAGGTTGATGAGCACTGCGCTTTGCAACAGCTGTTCAACTGAAACAATGAATTCCATAGCTAATCGACGTCTAAACTTCGACCTATGTTGATGGCTGCATTTTTCTTTCTTACGTGTAATGATTCCTGTATTTTCTATAATATTCAGTTATATTTTTTCTTATTGGCTTATCGGCTTACACTTTTTCCAATTTAATAAGTACCTGTGGCTGCAGCGTTCTTCTGCCTTCATTAATCTAACTGCATATTTTTGTTCTTTTAATCTCGTTCCTAGATATCTACTTTGTTTGTTAATGTATTCTTAAGTGAATGCAGTTTCATAAATAGCTTTTTATGATTGTTTAGAAGTTGTTTTACTTTTGTTAATTTGTAAAATTAACGGGTTCAGTGAAATTCTCCTTTATCATGAAGGCCAGTGGTAACATGGTTCAGTGAAATTCTCCTTTATCATGAAGGCCAGTGGTAACATGGTTCAGTGAAATTCTCCTTTATCATGAAGGCCAGTGGTAACATGGTTCAGTGAAATTCTCCTTTATCATGAAGGCCAGTGGTAACATGGTTCAGTGAAATTCCCGTTTATCATGAAGGCCAGTGGTAACATGGTTTCTCCCTTAGTTACTTTGGGTCGGTTGTGGTTTGCGTGAAACTATTTTCGTGTTCACAGAGTTTCCTATGGTAAGTTGTCTCCATTGCGTATGTGTACAGGCATCTGATAATGTTTCTGTTTACCTTGTCTAGGTGGTTTTTGACTGTCGTGTTGCCACATGAAAAACAAACTTCACCTATATTCCTTTCCATGGGTATGGGGAGAGACAGCGTTGAGAATAATATAGCTTCGAAATCTTGCACGTATATTTCGCTGATTATTGAGGACAATAGTTCACCCTTGGTCAATCCTCCTGTTTGTTCGTAAAATGATTATTCAAACTGGTTGTAGACATTAGTAGTGTAGAGGGTTAAGAATTCTAAGATGGAATTTACTGAAAATTGTGTTCGTGATGCCGGATGATGAAGAGTTGCAATGTTGAAGTACATGTCTTGGATATACAAGCTGACCAAAACTGAAGAATAGTTAATTGGCAAATTTTTTTTCACAAAACTATTTGAATTGAGTACGGTTCTGTAGGTTTTTACTTTTAAAGGTGAAATGACTTGTATTTAAAAATCTTGTGATCTTGTGATAAGAGGATATAATGGCACTGACTATGGGTCTCATAGGTTATTCTGCTTTGTGTATCTTTGGTAGGCCATATAACTAAAGCGTAAAAACCCTGTAACTTTGAGGATTTTGATTTCTTCGGGGGAAAGTTTTTTTTTTGTAATTTGTTAAGGATCCTGTTGATATAATAAAAGAGAGCAAACTTCGTGTCTTAACCTACAAACTTGTTTTAAAGCTTTGAAGATAGTTGAAAACAGATTATTCTATCGTCACTGCCCCAAGAGACAGAGGAGACTCAACAGTCATTCAAAGTTCAAAATATCTTGAAAAACGGAAGATGCTCAAAAATCCATAAAGCCCACTTACAAAAAACAACAACAAAAAACTAATCAATAAGTAGTACGCTCAACAACGCATCCAACACACAATACAATCCATATCATTTTGTAAATACTAAACAACATTTGCTGGGATGAAGGCAAACAGATGACTGCCGAAACGTAGTTAAGCTTGCAAGATTCAAAACAGCAAATACTAGAAACACACCAGAACACAACGCTGTAATTATTAAAAACTAAGAACTACCAGTTAAGATATCAAAATACCTCAAACTTAGTTTTTGAAAATAAATTTACTATAGTTTTTCTGTCACTGTTAAATTTATCTGTAAAAACAAAACATACTAATTAGTCTGGCCACAATATACATATGAACATCTTTTAGAATCATTGGTAAAAAGTTGGAAATGGTTGTGTTTGTAATTTTCACTACAAAGAGGATGGAATTTCAATCCCTCTATCGAGACAAAAACCTAGGGACAGAAAAGTTATCTTGTTAGTTTATAAAAACGTCTAATGTCTAAGAATTTTACATTTCTTGAAATACACATTTATGTTAATGTATAACTTTCATGTTCTGGCTTCAAAGTAAAGAAAATCAATAAAAAAGTTACTGTTTTTATAACTACAGGGCTGTAAAATGAATCATATAACCACGAAGAAACTGAAAATTTATTCTGGATCATTCTCTGTTCATTTTGTAGTAATACCGTAATACGATACTTCATTATAAAATAAACAAAAACATCATCCAGAGGCTTTATGAAGAAAGCAAATATAGTTTTGTGAGATACTGTTTAGTGAGGGTTAACTGTTAGTGACTGACGAATTACGACAGAACAAGAGACGAACCTCTTTTATACTGGTTTAATCAATAGATATTTGTGAAGGACAAAAGGCTCACATAATCGTACGGACATTTGCCTCTGGCGATTTTTCCACTACGCTTGTTCTGATATAGGAAAAAACAAAGAAACATATTTGCACCAAACAAATGGCTATAGGGAACTTGACCACAACCAGTGTATGTTATGAGTGTTTATCATTGTCAATGGGATGCTATTCCCTTTGGTTACACCATCTGTAACTCGTTATTTGATAAGGGCCTAGTTAGCTGTCGTTAAGTTCGGAGATACTGGAAATTAGTGAATGTTTAATCATTGTTTCAAATAGAATTATATAAAATTCCAACTTTTCCATAACACAAGTATATTTATATATATGTGAAAATAAATAAAGGATACAGTAGGAAACACGATTCTTTGAAAAATGAGGTTAGTATACTGCTTTATCAGAATACGATTTCAAAGAAAGTTTGTTTTAATCCAAGTCTAAGCAACTGCTCTGAAAAGAAAAGCTTGCGTGAAAGACACAAAACGTTTTTGTACATTTCCATCAAGGTGTTTATTTGTTTTTTAATGCAAGGTTTCAAGTTGAAAAATTCTTAAAAATAAAGTCATGAATTTTAATAAAAGCATACCGTGTAGATTTTGTTAGTGCAAAAGTGAAATTAAATTTTTATATCCACACACACACACATATATATATATATATAATTAAATGTGATAGTGTTCTTATTTTCTACCTTTTGAGCTGTTTTCACTCTATAACATTTAGTTCAATAGAAAATGTGGTGCCATACGAGAGTATCTCCAACCCAAACTGTATCTTTCAGTGATCATTTTCTGAATTTATATATAACACTACTGGATTAAGTATCCTAGTGGGTTTGCGGTAAGTTTATGGAGTAACAATGCTAAAATCCAAGGCTTGATTCTTCACTGGCTCAAGTATCCCGGTGGGTTTGCGGTAAGTTTATGGAGTAACAATGCTAAAATCCAAGGCTTGATTCTTCACTGGCTCAAGTATCCCGGTGGGTTATCGGTAAGTTTATGGAGTAAC
>NW_013667005.1:61517-68264 GCF_000517525.1 Limulus polyphemus | reverse complement strand
AAGCCGTCTCCAGCCATTATTAGTCTCAAAGTGGGTTCCTCGTCATCGAATTTGAACTATTGGATTAAGTATCCCAGTGGGTTTGCGGTAAGTTTATGGAGTAACAATGCTAAAATCCAAGGCTTGATTCTTCACTGGCTCAAGTATCCCGGTGGGTTTGCGGTAAGTTTATGGAGTAACAATGCTAAAATCCAAGGCTTGATTCTTCACGGTGGATAAAATTCAGATTTGTACTAAGAAAATAACATATTTAACAACAACGTTGTGCTGAATTTCTTCTAAAATATGGTTAATTGTTGTTAATGTTCACTAGAAATAAGCACTTTCACAAACAGCAATAAGAAACAGGAATATACAGAAAATGTCAATTTTCAGATTATAACTAAAGGTTAGCTGTTTTAATCTGTATATCAAATGCATAATTTTGAAAAACTACCGAAATTAATATTCTGATGACGAGGAACCCACTTTTTAAAAAATGAAAGTTTTGAGACGGCTTGGCTGGGTAGTGAAAAAAAATAGTACAACGTTTCGACAAGATTTTGTCATCTTCAGGTACAAGTAGCTTATAGAGATACTTGAGTATATATATACGGTATAGAACAAAGATATCACATGACCGGCTATTGCTTCACAGTCTAATATAGGTATCTTGGTACCACAGGGTGTTGATTTAAGGTGAGGCCGTATATACATTCTCATGTATCTCTGTAAACTACTTGTACCTGAGGATAACAAAATCTTGTCGAAACGTCGTGCATTTATAATAAAGTGTTTCATTACCCAGTCTAGCCGTCTCAAAACTTTTATTGCCCAAAATTAATGCGCTTTTAATGACATCAAATCGTACTTAACGTAAACTCTACACGAACAAAATAAACTGACTAACGATTCTTAATTTGCTTTAGTACAATTAATAACGCAATTGAATTTCCGACAGATAGCCATCATCTCACAGAAAATTACTGACAATATAAAATCACTCATAACCTTTTTTTTTCGGTTATCACCATTTTCATCATCTTCCTGTTTTCTTAAAGCATTTCTTTTAGTGTAGGTTTATAATATAAAATCTTAGATATATTTTGTGTATGTCCATTTAGCTCCGCAAACATTTAGAATGACGATATTTGTAAAACGTCTAATTTATTAAATTTTGTCCATTATTTTCTTGTGGAGGGAAATAACATAATCAAGTAGCATAGCCATATTCCGAAATCACCAGAATATTTTGATACAGTGGAATTGGAAAACATTATAATCTCAAAATCAGAAGGATAAAATTGGATTTGAGTTGGGAAGAGTATAAAATTCTACACTCTTTTTCAGAAGAATAAAATTGGATTTGAGTTGGGAAGAGTATAAAATTCTACACTCTTTTTCAGAAGGATAAAATTGGATTCGAGTTCGGGAAGATTATACAATTCTACACTCTTTGTCAGAAGAATAAAATTGGATTCGAGTTGAGAAGATTATACAATTCTACACTCTTTGTCAGAAGAATAAAATTGGCTTAGTTGGGAAGAGTATACCATTCTACACTCTTTGTCAGAAGAATAAAATTGGATTCGAGTTGGGAAGAGTATACCATTCTACACTCTTTGTCAGAAGAATAAAATTGGATTCGAGTTGGGAAGAGTATACAATTCTACACTCTTTGTCAGAAGAATAAAATTGGATTCGAGTTGGGAAGAGTATACAATTCTACACTCTTTGTCAGAAGAATAAAATTGGATTCGAGTTGGGAAGACTCTTTGATTAAAAGGGTTCGAAGGATTTTCTTGGTGAATCATACCGATACCTTTAAAAAAACCTGCAAAGTTTCATCGAAACGCTAACCTTGTCAGCAGAAGAAAATAGTTATCACTCTACATAAATAAAGATCTAAAAGAGGAAACTATATGAAAAGCAAACTTCTCTCGCGTCTCGCCTCAGAGGGAAAAGATTAACAGCTGAAAGCTTTACTAAAAATCAACTGCTCGATAAATGGAAATTTATCACAGGCTATACGAAAAGGTAGTTTTAGTAAAAGTGAGTTTTGGCAATAATTTAACTATTTCATGTTGATATCTTAACGTACATGGAGTGTATTTAAACAGAGTACCATTATCGAAAGTGGAATAAACAAGTGAAGATTTATTTTCAGTAGTCAAAGTCAAACCCATAATAATAACCCCAGGCAAATGTGCTTTAGATATTGTCTCCAGAAAACATTACTCTTTTAAAATGTAACATGATCAGTCACCACTCACTCACTCCTGGATTTTTAAAGCGGTGGAAGGATAGAATGTAGAGTGGAATAAAAAGATATTGGTATTTAGATATTCTATCCAAATAATCTGATAAATATTACCAATTATTATCCACTATTCTATTTACTCAAAAACAATGTTAGTAAAATGTGATACTGGAACTTAACATGAACTTTACTTCCATCGTAAGTTAGGCTGCCGTCCAGAATAAACATTATCAGATATAAAGTACCAGATATTATAGGCTAAAAATCATTAGCCTCCATTATTACTAGTTTATAGGTCATTTTATGAACCATCATCTTCCATAATTACTAGTTTATAGGTCATTTTACGAAACCATTAACTTCCATAATTACTAGTTTATAGCTCATTTTGATAACCACTAGCTTCCATAATTACTCGTTATAGGTCATTTAAAAAACCATTAGCTTCCATAATTACTAGTTTTAGGTCATTTTAATAGCCATTAGCTTCCATAATTACAAGTTTATATCTCATTTTAAAAACCATTAGCTTCCATAATTACAAGTTTATATCGCATTTCAAAAACCATTAGCTTCCATAATTACTAGTTTATAGGTCATTTTAAAAACCATTAGCTTCCATAATTACAAGCTTATATCTCATTTTAAAAACCATTAGCTTCCATAATTACAAGTTTATATCTCATTTTAAAAACCATTAGCTTCCATAATTACTAGTTTATAGGTCATTTTAAAAACCATTAGCTTCCATAATTACAAGTTTATATCTCATTTTAAAAACCATTAGCTTCCATAATTACTAGTTTATACGTCTTTATTTTCATATTGCCTGTGAAAGGAACCTGTGCAAAACTTAAACTTATATACAGCTTTCATTCAAGAACAATAAACTGTATTAATTGCTATGACAAATGCTAGATAGAGGAACCTGATATGATTGAAGTTGAGAAACTAATTTCTAGAATGTTTCATTTTTAGATTTTCCATTCTACATAGTAAATTTCAGATACATATATGATTGAAGTTGAGAAACTAATTTCTAGAATGTTTCATTTTTAGATGTTCCATTCTACATAGTACATTTCAGATACATATATGATTGAAGTTGAGAAACTAATTTCTAGAATGTTTCATTTTTAGATGTTCCATTCTACATAGTACATTTCAGAGACATATATGATTGAAGTTGAGAAACTAATTTCTAGAATGTTTCATTTTTAGATGTTCCATTCTACATAGTACATTTCAGACACATATATGATTGAAGTTGAGAAACTAATTTCTAGAATGTTTCATTTTTAGATGTTCCATTCTACATAGTACATTTCAGGGACATAATCTTCATTCTGCATATTCTATATAAAACCGAAAAAAAAACTTCATTTATTCTCTGATTCGCCACGTTTACAAATACACGGTATATATATATATATATATATATTTACTATCCATTTGAGTATACATATCTGCTTAATTTGAGCTATATGTCTATACACGTAGATACTCAGTTTATCAATTTATATATATGAATTTAGTGATTAGATTTGGAAATACTGATCGAAAAACGCATTTAAAGATTAAAAGCAGAATAAAAAACTCAATTTATAAAAAACTAAAAAGTTATAATCCTAATCTCACACAACAATACTATAAATGTGATTAATGGTGCGTTGTTTGTATGTATAGCTTCATATAGATGTAAGACCTTTTTTTAAGAAGGGAATTTACTCAATCATGTAATCAGATGCATACTAGATATATAGTTTTAGTGGCTTTTCACAAAAACAAGAAAAAGAAACATGGCTTCAGAAATGTTTCTGATATTCCATTTTTACAGTTAAACTTTACAAGTCTACATGCATAAAAAATATATTGACCTAACTTTAATTTAAAATGAAAGAAATATAACAAGTTCGAAGATGAGTGTTACGTGACTTTTTTTCTCCAGTTAATTAGTACTTTCTTATTTGTAAGTATTACTTCTTATAACGATTATCGTAACCTATTCTTCAGTGTATTCTATTGAGTACTAAAAACTATCTATCATTGTTCCTGTGTATTTTCTATAATAGTACTGACGCACTGATTCCGCCCGCACATGTACATGACTGATTTTATACAATGACATAAACGTATAATTATATCTGTAAATGAAAAGAAAGGATATTACTCTCTCAGTCAGGGCGAGGAAATGAAGGTTCGAGTTCTCAAATAAATCTACAATTCATTAAATCGAAGAATTTGTATGCCTTACGAAGGTAAAATATCTAATAATATATGAATGCAATGCGTTCAAGTGTGATCTCGTTCATACGAACTGTTCTTTTTTATCATTATTATCCGCTAGTTGCACGTGGGAAGAACGTCATATTAGACAGTAAACTGATAAAACATTATAAAACAATCCATCCCTTTTTTTATAAAGTCCATGATCCTATCTTCGAAACGAATAATCAAATACTCTGAACTGTCAGCCACTTTATAATATATTGTTGGTTACCAAAGCACTTTCCTACTGATATACATATCTAAACTAAGTTTAAATATGTTTCGATGAACCTCATGTCAAAAGATATTGTGATGGCTCTGTGTTTTAGTTATTTCTTTTTTACAGTATCCAGTATCATTATATGAGCTGTTGTATTTTGTCTTAATAAATGTTACAAGAATGTAAAGTAATAACAAACTGATCCTCTGGTTTTTTCTACTTATTTGCCCATTTTATTTTGTATTCAAATTTTGAGGACATAAGTTTTTCGTTCACTAGCTAGTCTTGTCACCGTGATTTATTTCTGCATTCTAAGCTAACAGGCAAGGATAATGGCGATATATTTTTACAGCCTATATATCTGGGCTAGAGCTATCACGAGTAGTCTTATGGCTGGAATGTCTGTCAAATCCTTTTCCGAGGAAATATATTCGTACAGTGACATTCTGAAGAACGAATCTTTTGATGCTATCCAGTGAGGCGGATAGAACCTTTAGAACAACAATGGGTTCCAAAATCATTCTTATAATAATCCAGAGCGATATCCTCATCTGCAAACTGAAGGCTATAGTTATGAAAGAGAATCCTTCGGCCCCCTTTCTTCCCTTATCACTAATGGGCATATATCGTAGTACTGTTAAAAAGATAGAAAATAAGGATTTAAATTTGGCGAAAGCTCACAAGCAAAAAGTTCATAAGCTCCCAACAATATTCAGAAATAAACAGCTGTTTTAATAAGAAATGTGACTGAAAGAACTAGAATTATATTACGGTTTATTTTAGTTTTTCATTTGTAGTTAGGCCCGGTATGGCCAGGTGGTTAGGGCACTCGACTCGCAATCTGTGGGTCGCGAGTTCGAATCCCCATCACACCAAACATGCTCGCCCTTTCAGCCGTGGGGCGTTATAATGTGACAGTCAATCCCACTATTCGTTGGTAAAAGAGTAGCCGAAGAGTTGGCGGTGGGTGGTGATGACTAGCTGCCTTCCCACTGCTAAATTAGGGACGGCTAGCGCAGCTGGCCCTCGTGTAGCTTTGCGCGAAATTCAAAACAAACAAATTCAAAAAAACTCTTTACTCCCATATTTCAACTGCCTTGTTCTCGGAAGTTCTTTGAGATCGTAATAGCTTTGAACTTTAGGGTCACAGAAAAGCTATCTCTTGAACTCGCATAATAATCATTAATTTGATTCATTTTATTTACCCTTAATATCGCTTCCTGGTGTTCTTAAGTGCTTTGCTACTTACTTTCATTACAGAATTTTGTGTTTCACTTGTTTAATTGTGTTTACCTAGATATCGTCTTTTCTAGTTTCTGATTACTTTCATATAACTTATCCAAAGCGATAAATACCTTATAACTTTATTAGGCAAAACTGTCTATTTAATCCCTCAGTTTCCAATAGTTCTTTGAAAATAACTAAATAAAAATGTAAGTGTTAATTTGCAATTTATAATGCAAACGAAAAAAATCTCATATTACAACGTTTTTACCGAACCATCAACAAGTAACGTTACCATGTCTCCTTTTTATTCATCTTATGTCCTGATCGTCAGCTATGTGAAGGTTTAGCTATATAACCTGATTTCTTTCAAAAATAATATAACCTGATCTCTATCAAAAATAATATAACCTGTTCTCTATCAAAAATAATATAACCTGATCTCTATCAAAAATAATATAACCTGTTCTCTATCAAAAATAATATAACCTGATCATTATCAAAAATAATATAACCTGATCTCCATCAAAAATAATATAACCTGACCATTATCAAAAATAATATAACCTGATCACCATCAAAAATAATATAACCTGATCTCTATCAAAAATAATATAACCTGATCATTATCAAAAATAATATAACCTGATCTCCAACAAAAATAATATAATCTGATCACTATCAAAAATAATATAACCTGATCTCCATCAAAAATAATATAACCTGATCTCTATCAAAAATAATATAACCTGATCATTATCAAAAATAATATAACCTGATCTCCAACAAAAATAAT
>NW_013667005.1:51300-60945 GCF_000517525.1 Limulus polyphemus | reverse complement strand
CTCGTGTACATAGTGTTTGTACGATGAATAGCATTTGGTTCGAAAATTAGGTGGTTAAAACTAAATGAAATAAAAGAATTGGTCGGTGGACACTTTGTACTATATATATATATATATCAGCCTCCCATTTAGTCTGTCATTTCAAAATTAATGACTGCTGTTTGCATATAACATTTACGTGAAATTCTGAAACAAAGAAACAAAGTTAAATGCTGTAGTCACTTATCAAGTATTATATATTAATAATTCATTTTACAAAATCTCCAGTTCAGTTTGAAAATTTCGATACCAGAAATTACGTTGTTATATTTCTCATTTTGCTAAACGGCCCATGAAAATATAATGCCATCTACAGTTAACAGGATGGATCAAAGTATCGAGCTAATAACACTGGTAATTTAATGACTCCAAGGTTAATAAAACCGTGTTATTAGGCCAGGATTATTTTAGCATTTGTTTTACGATTCCGCCGACTTCAAAATTTAGATTTCCGAAAAAAATATATATAATTTGTATTTCCATCTCTTGTTTTTAAATATCCGACGCGGGATTTTATGTTTCCGAGAAAAAATAATGATAATCTGATTTACGGTAGTACGGTAAAATGATCGAACATTGCGGCAACACATATACCGTAGTAGGGTAAAATGATCGAACATTGCGGTAACACATATACCGTAGTAGGGTAAAATGATCGAACATTGCGGTAACACATATACCGTAGTAAGGTAAAATGATCGAACATTGCGGTAACACATATACCGTAGTAGGGTAAAATGATCGAACATTGCGGCAACACATATACCGTAGTAGGGTAAAATGATCGAACATTGCGGTAACACATATACTGTAGTAGGGTAAAATGATCGAACATTGCGCCACCACATATACCGTAGTAGGGTAAAATGATCGAACATTGCGCCACCACATATACTGTAAAACTTCGAAAAATTTGTGTCATTTTTATGTATACAAACACGAACCACAATCTTGGGCGCACAATTTTTAAAATGCCGTTTTACAAATTAAAAAAAACGATCATTTATGGTACTTTTCACTGCACGGAGCGGGTGAAACAGTAATGCGTCTCGCGAGTCGCGTGCACAATGGCGGGTATGGATCTCGGTAATTATAAGGAAAATCTTACATATTCAATACAAAAAATTAATTTGGATGAAACCATTGGTGACTTGACACGAAGACGAGAATGTTGAGATCAGGGAATTTCAGACACCTAAATTACATGCACGATAACAATTATATTTGTATTTTTTCCCTCCTCTGACCCCTAGCTTCATTGGAAAGTTTTCGTAAAAGTAAAAGTAAAAAAAAAAAAAACTAAAACTGCGTTTACAGAGAATAAAACAAGCTACTATATGTTCTACTGTATAAACTCTATCGTACATGCCTAAAGAAATATTTATTAATTAGCTCAGAAGTGAATTTTTGTATAAAAGTCCACATTGTTAGACCGTTTTCCGGAGCTAAACGTCACTCACTTATTAGCAATTTGTATAATTACGTAAATATCTTAGACATCTTTCATTATATGTATATATATCTATACATATAATTTATCTCAGAATAATATAAGTTGATAATTAAAATCAATCGTTTTCATTGAGTTAAGTACGTATTAAGCGATCTTAATAAAGCCCATTTTTGCCTTGCGAAGTTTTATTTTCATCAGGACATCTTTTCAGACAATACCTGGTAATTAATTTTTTTTTAAAGCCAAACATTTCATCCGTTTTAACATAATTCATACTAACGTCTGGCTGCTGTTAAAAAAAAGGTACACTTATGTTGCTTACAGTTAGTTATTTAATATAAAAAATTGTCAAATTCTGTGTTCAATCCACTGTTATACCATACAAAATTATTTTGTATTTGTAGTTTCGCAAAAAACATTAGATGAATTATTCCTTTAAATGTGAACGATCACAAAACATCTTCTGTTTAATTTTTGAAATAACACTCGTTTAACTAAATCGTTGGCTTTGTCATAATGGTATTAGACTTTCTTGCATATTATATGTTACAAAAAAAAGCCCCCCCAGTGGCACAGCGGTATGTCTGCGGACTTACAGCACTAGAATCCGGGTTTCGATACCCGTGGTGGGCAGAGCACAGATAGCCCATTGTGTAGCTTTGTGCTCAATTACAAACAAACAAAATAAATAAAGGAGCCAATACATTATCACATCTAAATTGAATAAAGGTTTCATAATCAACCTAAAAACTCTGTTCCATTCAATAAGGCTACCGAGAATGAATAGTACCGCTGAATATGCTTTGAAATAACATATGATCTTATATACTTCGAAAGGGGCTCTCATTAAACACGCGCCACACAAAACGGATGCCTTTCAGGACAGAATACTTTCCTGTGCCTCAAGAGATCCTTGTAAGGAGAAACAAAGCAGCTGGGATTAATAAAATGGCAGATGATATTTGTGCCACCAACGCTAGTTCAAGAACTTCAGCACACACTGGCGTAATTAGTTATAATCAGTCGCAGCTCATTTATTAACGTCTTTGACGTCTGTCTTACTCTATGTTAGTCATGAAACAGAAAAGAGCAACTTCCGCCAAGCTTCTGTATTTAGTACCTATGACGCTGCATCCGTTACAAGAACTCCAATAACACTAAGCGTTTAATACATATTCGGCTGCGTTTAGTACTACGAGTATTAGAAACAAAAAAATTAATAAAAATAATTTTATCTAATATTATTAAATCTCTCTTATATATGTATATATATATATATATATCCGAAAGAATATAGCAAGTCGTATTATCTCAGTAATAATCGAACAATACTATTATAGATTTACGCATATTACACGAGCAATATACTGTATATTATGAGTAAATTACTCGAAACCTTTTCTAGTTCTGTGAATGATACCAATAAATACGTAATGAAACTCTTTTACTTTAACAAAAAATAAGTTTGTTGTAATATGACTACATAACTCAGCGTAAATAAAGAGCAATATGGTCGACAGAGTTGTATGTTACATAAGAAATAAGTATTCGCAATTCAAGCAGACTGATGTATGTTATTTGTATGTATGTATGTACTTCATTTTATCCATAGAAGTGTCACTGAAGATATTTCCAGAAATACAAACGACACTTTAGATTAGATATTAGAGTGTTCAAGTGATGATAAAATGATGACTTTAATTTGAATTGCCGTAAGTATATAAGACAGTGTATGTATACAGCGCCCTTAGGGTGTGTTCTGACAGTTACACTACTTACACTAGTATTATTGAAATTGAGGTTGGTTGTGATGCACATCTCTAAATACACACACAAAAAGATTTATGCAATAAAATATTTCGTTATTTTGACAAGAATTAAAGTGTGATAAGGTGCCATTTCTTTTCATTCTATAGTAACTTAAGGAGTAAACGTTAGTTCACCTAAGTCATAAGAAATCAATTAATCCACTGACTTCTGATTGCCGGCAGTTGAATGCGAGTGTGCTGTATACAGTGTACGGTTCGCAAAAATTCCGCGTGCGTTTAAGTCAGCTGAAGTATGCCTTAACCTATAATAGTTACACACGCTCGAGGAGTGTGTATCACTACGATAACTTTGGACTATTTTGTTCATTATCTTGCTCGATAATTACATTTATCTTGGGTCTATTTTATCCAGCAACATTGCTGTGTTTACAAAGTCTTCCCACAATTCACTAGTGGTGGGAGTAACACATGCACTCTGGGAGAGTTGGCCCTACCGATGCAAGTATACAGTGGAGTGGATAACTTTCCAAGACTTATTAAGAATATAGAATTAATCCTCAACAGCTTGAGAGAAGCGCTATCCATCTTTTATTTGTGCTGTAAGTGAAAAAAAGATGAATTTTTACCTTATATTTCGTTTTGGTTTTTTAACTCAATCAATCTGAAATTCAGTTTTAACTGAAAAAAAAAACGTGTTTGTTAATTACCAGATATTGCACTTACTCTCCCTACCTCTAAGTTAATCAGTTGATTCACATAAACAATGCAAGTATGTTTGTAGAAATAAAACAGTTCAATTAACTCAATAGTCACGAAATAGGCTTAAGTCCTATAACATGTGAGATTCTCTTTCGAAGACACTTGGTTAGATTAACGTTTATGCGATATACATCACGTTTATTTTGGTGAAGAAAAAAATAAAACGTGGTATTACTCCATTTTTTTGAGATTATTTTTCCCTTCTTTGAAATATCACAACATTAAAAATAGTGGTTAACATCGAATTTTACACATCGATTAGAACGTAAATAGATTTTTATTTATTTATCTCATGCAAATTTTAGGTTACTTATGAAATTGCTTAAATCTCCAAGTAGGCGTCGCTTTATACTTTAAAATTTATTTTACTGGAAATAAAACTATCTTTTACTTACAAAATTCACGACGACCGTGTGAAATTGAAAAAAAAGATCGCGTGCAGTTGCGAGTTGATGGCATTCATTTCCATAAAAGGTTTATTTTTTCATTGAAACTGCAGATGGTTGTTATTTATTCACAATATGCAATCAAATACAATCCAGCCTTTGACAACATATTTCTATTACGTGTTTTTTGATTCAGATTGTTAGAAAACAGAAATATCGTCTTTTCAACACAAACTAATTTTGAAACCCACTGAACCTACTGCATTTTCTATTATACTCCTGTTTAAGTCTTTCCTAAGTATAACACAATACTTGGTATACTCCTGTTTAAGTCTTTCCTAAGTATAACACAAAACTTGGTATATTCCCGTTTAAGTATTTCCTAAGTATAACACAATACTTGGTATACTCATGTTTAAGTCTTTACTAAGTATAACACAATACTTGGTATACTCCTGTTTAAGTCTTTCCTAAGTATAACACAAAAAAAGTTCACTTCAAATGATAAGAAACAACGTGAAGTATAGCATGGATGTCTAAGTATAACACAAACCTGGATAAGTTTACCTCAAATGATAAGAAACAACGTGAAGTATAGCATGGATGTCTAAGTATAACACAAACTTGGGTAAGTTTACCTCAAATGATAAGAAACAACGTGAAGTATAGCATGGATGTCTGGATCGATGGGAATCAAAGAATTGGTTTAGGCAGCGTATCTAATATCGTACATTAAATCTTGTGAGACGACACGTCTCTAGCTCTGGAAATGTTAAAGCTGCAGAAACCCTGCTGATAAGTTCCACTAATCTCAGAGGCCTAACTAGCATCGAATTCTCGACGTAATCTTACTTATTATGGTGACAGCGATAGGCTTAACAGGAAACAAGAATTGTTGTTTTGTTTTCAGTACAACAGTACTGATCCTTCAGCAATCTAGTTCAGGGATACCGTAACATATTTATAAGTGATGGATATTTGTATTTTTTAACTTTGCTTATAATAAATATTAAAAATGTATTTTTATTACTTTATAAAATTTCCGTAACACTGAACTGGAGACACTACTTAGATGTGGTGGGCAGAGCACAGATAGCTCATTGTGTAGTTTGTGCTTAACTTCAATACAACAAAACAGCTACACTGCTAAATTAGCGACGGCTAGCGTAGATAGCCCTCGTGTAGCTTTGCGTGAAAATTAAAAAAACAAACAAATAAACAAACTTGTTTGAAGACATAAAAATATTTATTTATTCTCTCATAGCTTTTTAAAAATTCACTTCCGCAATTGACATTTTTCGAATGTAGCTTATGTAATAAATAGATAAAAAGTTATATAATTGAAATCAGTAAAAAGTTGTACCAGTTTCTAGTTTTAGAATTAATTTTTTATGCCAGCAATGCTTCTACCGATTTTTTTTTTAATTGGTCTTGTGTATTTTTAAGTCACTCCACAAATAAATCTGAATACATAAGCTATGATACCAAATTTTGGAATTGGACCGTGTTTAAAGGATCAAATCTTCAGATACACTATAAGTGCTCAAGTGTTTGCTTTTCAAAGAGGTTTCATTAGTAAACACAAGTAACCACAAAAATTACGATTTAAAAATAAATCAGTCCAAGTGAGCTTAGTAATCTAAAGCATATTGAAATATTATAATAATCTTGATGAAAGCAGATCATATATCAAACACTTACTTTTAAAATGGAGACTAACAGATTACATAGTACAGATACTGAACCTTAATATATTTATTGTGGTATATTATTTAAGGCATATCTCTGATGAACTGGGCTGTACGTAGTCAAGAAGTTATAAAACTCATGCTATGAATCCAAGTTTCGTGGTGTGCGATCCATTGTCGTGAAAACACGCTTTATATTTTGGGTCACTGAGTGCGCTATAAGAGTGACAGATAAATCCAGCCATTGGGTCAGACAAGAATATTCCAAGGGTTGGAGGTTGATACTGTTGACTAGCTGCCTTTTCTTTAGTCTATCAGTTCAAAATTAGGGACGGATATCTGCAGGTAGCCTTATGTGTACCCTTGGTGCGAAAACTCTGAAACAAACAAACTGATGGACCGTTTAAATGAACAAACAAATTGATGGACCGTTTAAATAAACAAACAAATTGATGGACCGTTTAAATGAACAAACAAATTGATGGACCGTTTAAATGAACAAACAAATTGATGGACCGTTTAAATGAACAAACAAATTGATGGACAGTTTAAATAAACAAACAAATTGATGGACCGTTTAAATAAACAAAGAAATTGATGGACCGTTTAAATAAACAAACAAATTGATGGACCGTTTAAATGAACAAACAAATCGATGGACCGTTTAAATGAACAAACAAACTGAAGGACCGTTTAAATGTGTTTTTAAGATCCGAACTTTATTTTAAAATAATATTTTGTAAAGTCAGATTTTAATACATCTCTGTATTTTGAGTATAAACGTTACAATAAATTTACAGTGATTGTATAGTAAAATAAAATCAAAACACGCGGTACTTCTCTTTTCATCGAAATTGGTGCGTGGCTAAAACTACGCGAGGATCAAAGAGACCTAAGCACATAAAATCTTTATAAGTAAGCTTTTTGTATATTAACTAAAGTTCATACTTCTCACCAAATCAGTTTATAATTATGTGTCTTAGCCATTAAACATTTTTATTAAAAAAGAGCTCAATATAGAACTAAAGAATTTTTAAATGTATTGTAGTTAAGTAATAGTTAGTTTTAATTTGATAAACCGAAAGGCATAGCGTATAAATATATTGAATGAGAATGAACTCATTGTTGGATTATGACATGAAACTTTCCAAAACCAATTAAGGTAAAAGTCAATACTTCTGTAAACATGAAGCTGAAGTGTAAATGGTGAACATATTTCAACATACTCTACGTATTATCTATCGTCCAACATTAACATTGCGTCAGTGACAGCTAGCGTTCTTCTACTATAATGGATGCCTTTGTGAAAGAGAGTGTAAAAAAAACCTTTGTATCTAACATCGCCAGTTTAAGCATAAGACAGCTTATAATAGCTGGTATGCTACGCGAACCATTGGGTTTCACTAGATGGATCACCAGTATTTTTCTTCAATTTTTCTTCTGCTGCCTATTCTGTTTTCTCGTTGCGAACCCATGATTCGCAAAGTTTTAGGTACTAATTACAGTAGAGGTGTTTTTTAAAGCTTCATTGCTATTACATCAAAGTAATTATCGTGTAATCACAGTTGCTTGCATACTGATAAAGATGAATTACTTTTAAACACCAAAAAGCTTGTTAAATGAGGTTTCAGATTTATGGACACGTGTAAACGTGGAAGATTAAAACTGTCAGTTAGTGTAAAACACATCGAATGCCAGCCAGGCCGAAATTATTCTTTTATTGCAGACTGGCACTACTATGTCACTTTTTTTTCTTCTTTGGAAATGCATAAAGGTTGATAGAATAATAAATATTTAAAACAAATGTAATAATGCTAGGAGCTTTCTTTTTCATTTTCGGTTTGAGCTGTTTTATCCGAAGATCATAAACTGTGGTACGATCCGATGCACTCACATTACTAGAATTACACAGCAAAGTAAAATATATAAAGCTATCAACGATAAGAATGAAATAGTAATTTCTAAACAAATAATGAAATGAATGTTATCACATAAATATTCTAAAATGATATATTGAGAATGGACCATTCTTCTCCAAATACAATGTTAAAAGAGCAATTGAATGTAAACTAATAGTATAGGAAATATCCAGTGATGAAAAATATAGATTGACGTAGAGTTGTGAAAAAACGACGCTAAGAAGAATGCAGTTACTTCTGAGGCTTGAAATTACGTCATTCATCAAACTCATTAAGGTTCACGTCGTTAGTTAGATGTTTTTTTTCATATACTTTCACTATTTCTTGATTATCTTTTAAATAGCGTTAATTACGCCTATACTTTAGTGATCTATAAGTACTTCGGTGACATGAAGGTTCACTTTTTACTTTCTATTTTTAAGAAAACTAAAAAATCAGTGAATTTGTCTGCACTCTCACAAGTGTGTGTAAAAAAATCAATTATGAAAATATGTTTTATAGCATAATCATTTTATATGATCCCATACAACACAAAGCCCATAATAACCATCTATCATAAGGCTATGTGCTAATTGAATAGAGGCAGTCAACTAAACTGATTTCTAAAAAAAAAAAAGACCAAGCTTTGAATATAATCGAACAAATGCAATTTAGTTGCCCCCCAGGTGGCACAGCGGTATGTCTGTGGACTTAAAATGCTAGAAACCAGGTTTCGATACCCGTGGTGGCCAGAGCACAGATAGCCCATTGTGTGGCTTTGTGCATAACTACAAACAACAACAGCAATTTAGTTAAAGCTGAGCTGTACGTTGTTCTAGAATTATAAACCTAATAATTCTGACGAACTTAAAGAAATACGCTAACTTCAAGTAATCTATAATTTACAGTATAGATCTTTAGATCGAGCCGAGTTTAACATACTTTCTGTCAATTCTACGGCAATTACACACGTTGCTGCATATCATAATATGATATGTTGAAATGATAAGCAAAATAATTTTATGGTTTTACAATTGTGTAATATAAAAATTAACTTAAATAACTAAGAGAAAAAAAATGCTGTTCATAGTCTGTAAATATGTAGTTATTTTCTGTCAACTAAGTTACGTTTTGTTCGCAACTAACGGTTAGTAATAATAATTTGACCTAGTGATTATATGTATGATGTCTCTTGTTATTATTACTGAAGCATTTTCACCAGTGATGAAACGTTTTAGGGTAGCTCTTCCTGTAGTTTTATGGATGTTATTTTCTATATTAGTTTTCGTTTTATTTGTAGTTACGCACAAAGTTACAAAATGGAATTTCTGTGCTGTGCCCACCATGGGTATCGAAACCCGATTTCTAGCGTTATAAGCCCGTAGACGTATCATTGTGCCAATGGGGCTCTTATAGTTTTAAATAAATTCTAAACTACTTGCTAGAACAATGTAATCGTTTGATAAAATTCTTAACTAATCCCCAAAAAGATGTTAAGCGATCTACTAAATATTGGCATACTAGCTGACAGGCTCCGGCATGGCCAGGTGGTTAGGGCGCTCGACTCGTAATCTGAGGGTCGCGGGTTCGAATCCCCGTCACACCAAACATGCTCGCCCTTTCAGCCGTGGGGGCATTATAATGTGACGGTCA
>NW_013667005.1:40971-50990 GCF_000517525.1 Limulus polyphemus | reverse complement strand
ATGACTAGCTGCCTTCCCTCTAGTCTTACACTGCTGAATTAGGGACGGCTAGCGCAGATAGCCCTCGTGTAGTTTTGAGCGAAATTTAAAAACAAACAAAACAGAAACAAACTAGCTGACATGGCTGGTTAGGGTGCTCGACTCGCAATCTGCGGGTCGCGGGTTCGAATCCCCGTCTCATCAAACGTGCTCGCGAAATTACAAACAAACAATACTAGCTGACGTACTCGTTCAACGCACAGGGAAGACATAGGGGTGACTGGGGGTAAGATACAAATACCGACATCCTTAAGTCACTTATTGGGGGAGAGAGGGAGGGCGCGTAAGGGTATATACCAAGTTTGGTGACAATTGGTCGAAAGGGGTTTGCCACCAATAAGCGGATACAGACTTTTATTTAGATTATTTAGAATGTAGATACATCTCAGTATTTTTTTCTTGAATATTAATTTCCTATGAACTAGTTATTAGTCACTTCTTATCTTGAAGATAAACTTAATTACTTTAGTAAAGAGAAAAGGTAGTAATAAAATACAGTCATATGTTTAATTCTACCATTAGGCTTAACAGTGTTGTCAATAGGCTACTTATGTTTAGTATTGATATATCTATTCCCAGACTACAATGGTTAAGAATAGTGCACATAGTTTATTCTCACAATTTGTAAGGTTTTATTCGGGTTTGTTTGTATTAAAGCAGAGCCACATTGAGCTAGATGCTATGTCTACCGTGGGGTATCAAACCCCGGATTTTAACGTTGTAAGTCCGTAAACTTTTCTCTGTCCCAACGGGGGTTGTATTATTTAGGAATTCGTGACTGATATACACATTTAATGAAGCCATTAGTGAAGATGTACAATGTGTATGTAGCGTTTGTAGGTTGGAGGAGAAATGGAGGATATTCTAAATACGGTAGAGGCAATAGATAAGGAGAATGGTAAATTGTGGGAAATTGTAGTAGGATTTAAACCGGAACTTACTTAAGCTTTTGAATGCGAATGTTGCAATGGCTAATAATGACTTTCAGGAAGTTAAAAACAGTACTAATAAGCTATTATTAGTGGATTTCATTATAATGAGCAGGTTCTATTAAGTAACATTTTCAGCCTTTAGCTTGTACAGGGAAGGGAAGGAAAACAAAGGGATGGATAAAGATGGGAATGAAAAATATAAGGAGGTCATTGTTATAACTGATTATTTAGTAGAGAACGTGGATAGGATAGTCTGTAGATAGAAATAGGAAGAAAAGAATTAAATTATGCTATCCAGAGGCAAGGTTGGAGGATATATAGGTAACTGACAGATCAGGTGATATAGTCAAGGGTGTAGCAGTGATGCAGTCTATAAATTTACTGTTAACTTTTAAAATAAGAATGGTTGACAGATTGGTATACAAGTATGTAACCAGATTGGCTCAATAAGTTATATGAGATGAAATTAAAGACAAGCATTGTAAATACAATAAGATTAAATTGACTGCAGTAATAGAAGAATTAGAAGATTATAAAAAATCAGTTGTGTTGGTCAAATGCGAAATTAGGAACTCAAAAACCTATACGAAAAAAAGGGTGTTTGAAAATGTAAACATTAATAACAAGGATTTCTTTAAATACTTAGGGCAACAAAAATGTTAGAATTGGGGTAATGCCTTTGATGAGGGATAGAGGAATGCTGATATCTGATTGCTGGATTATTAAATTATATTTTTTCTTGAATTTTCACTGATGAAAATTTTAAGAATTATTCTTCATTCTGAACAGTTATTAAATGGAAAGAAGATTGAACAAGATGATCAAGTTAATTTTGGGCTTCTTAAAAAAAATGGAAGTTTAAACAAAGATGAAGGAATGGTTAATAAATTACTTAAATTTGCTGATGATATTAACATTTTGGGTGTTTTTGGTGGTAAAAAAGATGCTGCTGGTTTATAAAAGTACTTGGTTTAATGAGTGAATTGGCCAAATACGTGTAGAAGGCTTTTAATTATAATAGCTGCAAGATAATGCGTGTGGGATATCACAATTTAAATTAAGAGTATAATTTTGATGAGAATAACCTGAGACTGTTCACAATATTGACAAACTGAAAATATGTCTTTATTGACTAAACAAATTAAAGTGACAAGTACACTGAACATAAGAAAGCGTTCTACAGGAAGTAAAAGAATTAGATGAGCTTGTTGAGCTTATTAAGAAGATGAAAAGATAATGATATTCCAGAATAAGAGAGGACAGATTCATATTCGAGATTCTATAATTCCAATCCTCTCACTGGGCATGCACTATCCACGCTGCTGATAGTCACCCCAATACAAAACTTAGGGATGTTATATAACCTTAATGTATCACCTGGATCACTAGTAGTAAGGTTCAGTATCTCCATTTGTATAATCTATCCTACTTTGTAATAGTCTTTTCCACGAGAAAGTGCACGTAACATCATAGGAGAATGACCCAGAACATAAGATAGGTAGGGTGAAAGAAATTTAGCTACATTCTATACAAACGTGTATGTTTGTGTGAAAATAATACAAGTTTTTTGGTGAACGTTGAATATTCACATTACTAATTAAAGCAGATAGGAAATATGAGTTATGCGTCTGCATACCACACTGTTCAGTTTTTTCTTTTAAGAAATGCCATTTCCTTTACACTCGAGCACAACATTTCCTTAGCCTGTTTTAACGAAAACTTGATATTAATGCCACTATCTTTTACATGAATGACATTTATGTGTTGTAATCTAATAAATCATTATGTTCTTTTCTTCTTAGATAAATTACAACATTATGTAAGTCTGTTCTCTACTAAAGCGTTTGAGCAATTTTCAGGAAAAGTACTTGATGTAATGTAAAAATAATCCTTGATGCACCTGTTGCACTTTTTAAACAGTATTTTGTTTGTTTTTTGCCAAGGCTTCTTGACGGTGTTTATTCAGTAATATCCGTTGAGTCGTAACGCTATATCCTAATCAACTAAATTTGCATATCAGGTATTCCATTGATGATCTTTGCTTGATAAAAAGAAACACCAGTTGGCTCCCATCCCTAATCGTTATTCAATTTTACAGAAGAATAAGTTAGCTATCCCTCGAGAACCTTTCTCAACAATTAATTACTTTGTTTGACAGAGTGCAAGCCACCAGTGAGACATATAAGGATTAATATCATCAAACCAAGTCTGCTTGAAACGTGATAGACCGACCAACACCAGTGAACAGTTACAAAATAAAATAAGCTTACATTTACCAGGTAGCTCGAAAGTTTGAAATATCAACGTAAACATTGAGGAAATGTATAATTTATATTTAGTTTGTACAGCTAATGCGATTTTAGGTAGAAAATCTAATGCAGTCATGTTGTATTGTTTCTTCATTGCAGCGTGATTGTGTATTTTATCTTGTTGATGAACGGTGATTCAGTGGTTTGTGAAATTCAAAATGTCAGACTGTGTAAATTCTATAACCAGGAATTTCTTCTTCAGTAATATCTCAGCCGGACCCGACATGGCCAGGTGGTTAAGGCACTCGACTCGCAATCTGAGGGTCGCGGGTTCGAATCCCCGTCACACCAAACATGCTCGCCCTTTCAGCCGTGGGGGCGTTATAATGTGACGGTCAATCCCACTATTCGTTGGCAAAAGAGTAGCCCAAGAGTTGGCTGTGGGTGGTGATGACTAGCTGCCCTCCCTCTAGTCTTACACTAAATTAGGGACGGCTAGCGCAGATAGCCCTCGTGTAGCTTTGCGCGAAATTCAAAAACAAACAAACAAACAAGCAATACTCAGCCTTTGCGTAAGACACAACTGGTTAGCATCAATCCATGAAATAATGCTATGGTTATGAAACACATTCATTTTTTAGCCATTAGATGAAGTTCAAGTTTGCTCACGTACCTTATTAATCTGTTATTTATATATTGTTATGCCCCACAGTGGCACAGAGGTATGTCTGCGGAGTTACAACGCTAGAATCCGGGTTTCGATACCCGTGGTGGGCAGAGCACAGATAGCCCATTGTGTAGCTTTGTACTTACTTACAAATAAACAAACAATATATTGTTATTTTTTGATTCTGTTTGAACATAATCTTAGAATGATAGTAAAAACTCAAAAGTAAAATTTCATCTAACCAAAACCAAATGCTCATTTCTAATTGATTTAAATATCAGCACAAAAACTGACTACATAGTAAATGAACTTAAGTTATAGCCAGCTGAATATCGTATTAAATGTTATAGTAGAACGAACCTAATAAGAGTAAGAAAAAATATGTAAAACGATTAAAATTGTTGCAATTTACTATAAGCAACACTAGCTTCACATAACTAAGTATATTTCTAAACATTTTTTGTAACCAATATTTAATCCCCGTCCCATCAAACATGCTCGCCCTTTCAGCCGTGGGGGGCGTTATAATGTAACGGTCAATCCCACTATTCGTTGGTAAAAAGAGTAGCTCAAGAGTTGGCGGTGGGTGGTGATGACTAGCTGCCTTCCCTCTAGTCTTACACTGCTAAATTAGGGACGGCTAGCGCAGATAGCTCTCGTGTAGCTTTGCGCGAAATTAAAAAACAAACAAACAATATTTAATTTTGAGTCAACAACCATAAAGTACTTACAAGTTACAAAAATAGTCACCAAACCTTTATCATGCAAGAGTGATGAGAAGAGGACCAAGCAACAATGAAATAATTTTGTCTCAACTTTGATAAATATAAAGACATTGAGATTTTTATAGTTATACATAAAGCATTTTTGACAAGTGAGTATGCTTTTCAAGTATAAATATAAAATTGTCTAAATATACCAATAAAAACGATTACGAGTCGTTTCAGAATTTTCGCGGTGAGATAAGTAGAACTGTTCAGCTCAATTCTCATTTTTATTACAAACACAGTAAAAAAATCGAAGAACAGTAAAAAAAATCAGTATCTAAAAAACATTGAGAATGGAAGAATTGCATTGTTTGAATCTAGCAAAGGAAAACGCGTGGTATTATATTCGTGATCTTCGAACGTTATTAGATGAAAAAACTCAAACTTGGCTAAGCTAAAGCAAATGTATTACGAAGATAAGATAAAAATCAGTTAGACATACTAGCTATTTCGAAACAAGTTAATTTATGAATAGGGGTACTTTAAATCCAAAGATTTGATGCAAAACTGGTATATCTTATGGTATACCTAAGTTGATGACAAGGATTTCTTAAAGAGTCTACAGCATCCGGTAAAAGTACTTATAATTATGCAATTACAGGTTATTTAGTTAAAATATGAAAAAGCTCTTAACTTGTTCATCTTTAAGGTCAGTTTTGAATGCTGCTAAAAGTACACGTTCGTCAAAATCTGATTTTTAGTCTATTTAGCATGAATGGATTTTGATATACTGCCATGTTAGAAGTACTTATACGTGCAAGATACATCCCACACTCAGTGCATAGAAGATAGTCCACAACATAGCACTTTCACCACAATCTGTCACAAATAAAACACAATTGAAGTATATATATCTGCTGTCAGACCCATATCTGAACATCAAAGATGCAAGAAATTGACAACTAACTCTCAAGATTCCAGTGTTGATTAGTGTTACAGAAAGTAAAGTGGCGTCAGACATCCTTGGTAAAGTTGTCTGATATTTACATTATTGTTTCAAAAAGATTCATAAACTGTCTTAACTTATTGAATTATTATAAATGCTTCCATAAGGTTAGGATTGGGAATCTGGCGGGTCATTCCAGGGCTTTGAAATCATTGCCTTGAAATCGGACTCGAGTCGTAGGTGCATATTGACATAGAAATGAAGACGTGCACAGGCTTCCAGACAGGCATCACATTCAGTACACTTCAAAGCACCTTCACCATAATCTTTCAGAAATACGGTTCACATTCAGTACACTTCAAAGTACGTCCACCATAATCTTTCAGAAATACGGTTCACATTCAGTACACTTCAAAGCACCTACACCATAATCTTTCAGAAATACGGTTCACATTCAGTACACTTCAAAGCACCTTCACCATAATCTTTCAGAAATACGGTTCACATTCAGTACACTTCAAAGCACCTTCACCATAATCTTTCAGAAATACGGTTCACATTCAGTACACTTCAAAGTACGTCCACCATAATCTTTCAGAAATACGGTTCACATTCAGTACACCCTAAAGTACGTCCACCATAATACTTCACAGATTCGTCACTCACTCTCAGTGCACAGAATGCAACACTCGTCAAAACATTTTCACCGTTATTCTTCACAGACAGATCTCACACTCTGTGTGCAGAAGGTGACACCCAACATAAAACTTTCACCAAAATCCTTCACAAATAACACAACGTAAACACAGTTGAAGTTTTTATCTCTCTGCCATCAGACCCATATCTGAACATCAAAGATGCAAGAAATTGGCAACGAACTGTCAAGATTCCAGTGCTGATAAGCTTTACAGAAAGTAAAGTGGCGTCAGATATCTGTAAGTGTGATTTTTGTATCCCAGTCCCTTTATTGTAACAACATTCATTGAAAACCCACTGCACAGGTCTCACCTGAGATCTGTGCAGTGGGTTTTCTATATATGTTATTAAATAGTATCACATATGACGGCACTCTCTGTGAGATCTGTGCAGTGGGTTTTCTATATATGTTATTAAATAGTATCACATATGACGGCACTCTCCAGAGAGTGCCGTCATATGTGATACTATTTAATAACATATATAGAAAACCCACTGCACAGGTCTCACCGAGAGTGCTGTCATATATGATACTATTTAATAACATATATAGAAAGCACGCTGCATAGATCTCAGAAACAATGCAATCAATATGTGGTACTATTGGACAATATTCCCAGAAAGCACCATGCTGCACAAGTATCACGGACAGCTTGTTCATACGTAGTACTATTTTACATTTCAAACAAGGGGAAGTTTTATCAAGTTCATACAGCACTGCTGACATAAAGTTGTTTATATATATTTTAGCGCAAAGCTATACAATGGGCTATTTGCACTTTCTCCATTACGGGGAACTGAACCACGAACTTTAGCATTGTAAGTCTATAAATTTATCGCTGGACCAGTGGGTGTACTTTTTTTTTTTTTGTTAATGTTGCAATATCTTGTTTTTCATACTGCTGAATAGTACCGTGACTAAGAACTGTGAGTATTTCGCGTATGGATTTCCCAGTATTCGGTTTATTCCAAATATTTGTACATAATTCATCGCGTTCAGTATGAATGCAGAAGAAACCCAAGCAGTTATATTTGGATAATCGTAATATACTTGAAAGTGTGATAAAGTCGTCTACAATTGTAAAATATGGTTCAAGAGAGAGAGAGATCTAAAACATGTGGTTTATAAATTCTATCGTAATTGACAGCTTTATGCTAGAATGTGAATTACAATAACAGTTTGGCTTTAAGATAAAATTGTCAATGTATATATATATATATATATGTATATATTAAATTCGCTTAGTTTTGGTGTAATCGAAACGATGGTAGTTGGAGATCCGGGTTCGAGAGTTAATTGGTGTCAAATAAGTCCTGTATTCTATTACCTTCTTTAAGGAGCAGAATATTCGATCTTATTTAAAGCCAAATTACTTAACATTTAAACAAAGGCGACTATGAGCACAGTCTTTGTATAAAAAATAACCTGTTCACGAGAAGTTCTAGGTGAAAACTTAATCAAAACACAGTTTCCAGTGTTGGAGTGCGCTCAAGTTTTGCAGTTTAGTAACAAACAACTAGTTTCCAGTGTTGGAGTGCGCTTAAGTTTTGCAGTTTAGTAACAAACAACTAGTTTCCAGTGTTGGAGTGCGCTCAAGTTTTGCAGTTTAATAACAAACAATTAGTTTCTAGTGCTGGAGTGCGCTCAAGTTTTGCAGTTTAGTAACAAACAACTAGTTTCCAGTGTTGGAGTGCGCTCAAGTTTTGCAGTTTAGTAACAAACAACTAGTTTCCAGTGTTGGAGTACGCTCAAGTTTTGCAGTTTTGTAACAAACAACTAGTTTGCAACTTTACCGTGTTTATTATATATATTCAATTGTACCGAAACTCATAATAACAGTGTATTCTGTATATAATATGCCATGCGTGCAACACAGTACCAGTTCAGCGTTTCCAACATCCAGAGTAGCAATAATTATCCACTGTTCCATGAACATCTACTTCTGATATACCAGGAGCTAGTCCCTTACAAAAGGGGTTAAATCCTCTAAAGGACAAGAAGGTCTGGAAGACAACTTTTTAGCAATAACCGTGAAATTTACAGCCATTAGCCATTTTACGGACCAATTTTCTGAACGTGCCCACAATGTAAGTTCTTATATGTGTCGGGCATTGCAAAATAAATACCGAGAGGTTGCTGGCGACAGACGCCATTCCATTCATATAGCATATGATTCACTAAAGGTCTTTAAGAACTTGACATCTAGAATTGTTTGCTTAAATGTGAAATAAAATAAACAACCTTTTAAAATTGTGAAAGTACTTTAATTTGATATAAAATATATGTCCGTCTCCTAGAAAATGACATCTATGGATATATTCAACAGATAGCAATATTTGTAAACTCCGAGGCTGTTTACGTATAGATCATCTTCGCATGTGTATCAATAATTCTATGAAGTGACTATAAGGGCAAAACTAGTTTTTCAACACGAAATAAACGTTTATTACAGAACACAAATCAGCAAAGAAAAAGAAAAGATAGTTCGTACTAGATATCCTTCAAACCCCGGAATGAGTTTTTGGGTTCATAAATGGGTTTTTATAAATACCAAAACAATGATATTCTATTGAGTAAGATAAATAAAAGGTTCAGGTTAAATGAATGATAATAATATCTACAAAATAATATCTATTAAATAATAATATCTATATAAATAATATCTATTTTAAAACGGAACAAAGTATAAAAGTCACTAGTTCACGCCGCGGATAATGTATTGTGTTAGTGAAATCGCCACAATACTGAAGCCATGTGCGAATGAAGTATCCATCTATTATGTCTATTGATAATTTTATACAAAATAGACATTTATGGTCGACTATCTCTATAGAAGATAAAGAAAAAAGACATTAATTAATCAGAAAAATTCTTTAAAACCCCATTTCTTTATCTTGGTCACCAAAGTGGCAAATATACGAAAGGAGAGATTGTATTATTATTATTTTTAGTTAATTATGTATCAACTGCAAATAAATAATAAAATTAGGCATTTTAAAAAATGATTACAAAAGATAATAAAACTTTATTATAAAATCAGCCCCCCACGTGGCATAGGGGTATGTCTGCGGACTTACAACGCTAGAAACCGGGTTTCGATACCCGTGGTGGACAGAGCACAGATAGCCCATTGTGTAGTTTGTGCTTAACTTCAAACAAACAAATAGATAACACGCCCTCCAGTGGCACAGCGGTATGTCTGCGGACTTACTACGCTAGAAACCGGGTTTCGATACCCGTGGTGGGCAGAGCACAGATAGCCCATTGTGTAGTTTGTGCTTAACTTCAAACAAATAAACAAGTATAAAATCAAAGGTATAAGTGAAAAGATGTGTATGGTCACTTATTTTACGTCTATATTATTCATAACTTCTACGTCGTTCAAATAAATAATTTACTCTCCAGAAAATAAATATAAATAAAAAATAAATAAAGTTTCTTTCAAAACTTCTTGCTGAGAAGAACTATGTGGAGGCTTAGTCTATTTGTAAAGCTTATGGTATTTTAATGGAAATAATAAATCACTAAAGTTGTTTTTTAAATACCCCAATACGAATTGGAATAATAATTATAGCCAAATTTGAAAAAGGCCTAGTGATTTTATTTTAATAAAAAAAACAAAAACTATCACCTTAACAAATTACTTTCCTTTCTAGCATGGCCAGGTGGTTAGGGCTTTCTAGGAGGCCCAGCATGGCCAGGTGGTTAGGGCTTTCTAGGAGGCCCAGCATGGCCAGGTGGTTAGGGCTTTCTAGGAGGCCCAGCATGGCCAGGGGGTTAGG
>NW_013667005.1:37700-40077 GCF_000517525.1 Limulus polyphemus | reverse complement strand
TTTCTAGGAGGCCCAGCAATGGCCACTGGTTAGGGCTTTCTAAGAGGCCCAGCATGGCCAGGTGGTTAGGGCGCCCAACTCTCAGTCTGTGGGTCGCGGGTTCAAATCTCCATCACACCAAACATGCTCGTCCTTTCAGCCATGGAGGCGTTATAATGTAACGGTGAATTCGTTGGTAAAAGAGTGGCCGAAGAGTTGGCGGTGAGAGGTGATGACTAGTTGCCTTCCCTGTAGTCTTACAGTGCTAAATTAGGGACGACTAGCGCAGATAGCCCTCGTGTAGCTTTGCGCGAAATCCATAACAAACAAACACTTTCTTTTTGTTCATGTTAGTCTACAGTAAAATATGACATTTGCCCATAAATGTCCTTACAATATAGTGTTCCAGAAAACTGTTTGATTAAGGACTTGACTGTTTGTTTTTGTTTAAATATATATTTGCATGACGAGCTATCTAGTCTGTGCCCATTTGTCTTGCGTTATAAGCCATCAAGCTTACCTCTGAATTACTAACGAGCGTTTCTTTAAGAACGTTGAGTATTTATCTAAGTGCTGCAAATTATCATACATTTAACTTCTGTCCTCATTATATAAGAATTTGTTCTTAACCAGAAAGTTAATCAATGTCTTATCTCTGCTCAACGTGGGTTTCTAAACCCGGTTTTTAGCGTTTTAAACTTATCGCTCAAATGATAATTGGAAAGTATAATAAGGTCTTATGTTGAATAAAATAGAGATTCTCCTTACGATAGGCAGAGCACGGGTAGCACATTGTGTAGCTTTGTGCTAAAAAACTCAAACAACAACCTTACGATAGACAGAGCACGGGTAGCACATTGTGTAGCTTTGTGCTAAAAAACTCAAACAACAACCTTACGATAGGCAGAGCACGGGTAGCACATTGTGTAGCTTTGTGCTAAAAAACTCAAACAACAACCTTATGATAGGCAGAGCACGGGTAGCACATTGTGTAGCTTTGTGCTAAAAAACTCAAACAACAACCTTATGACAGGATCCGTATTTAAAGTAAAGACAATTGAATAATTATTAAAGGATCCCTGGGATAGAAGGTTTTTTTTTATGTCAGAACTATAATTTATAGAGCACTGTATTAATTTAATGAGGATTATTTCGCTAATCGTGTACGAATCTTTGGAAACTACACCATATGCTGATTCTGTAATAATTACAATGAAATGGTTACCGAAGCCATTTCTTTGAGTTATGAGTTTCGTGTATTACTTAAATAGTTTTAAAATGTATATTTTCATTGCAATGTGTTGTGGAACAGAAAGTCCAAGATTGGAATCGTGATATACAGTTGAACACATCCCACACTTTTAACTGTTGATGGCGTTATAATTGAGGTATTTGGAAAAGATGTTTGCTTATATAGCTTGATGCATTTAGTTGCCCTAATCTGAGTTTATTAACTAGTTTATCAGCTGGATTTGTTATTAGAACATTAGCTTAAGTGTACCGCTTCTGCCTCCATTTTAAATATCATCCTTTACCGTGCAGAGAATTTTAGTTGTTGTAGATTAAACACATGTGTGAACTTATTTATTCTTGCTAACTATACCCACATTATTCTAATTCAACTCTTAATACAGATAAGAAATAATAATAGTGTGAGCAGGAAGCATCTGTTTGAAAATTAAACCTAATATGACAAAGATCTTTGTATACAGCTAATTTTATGCAATTTAGCAAGAGACAAAAGTTAACGTCACCAGAAACATTGTAAGGGAATAAGCTTTGAATAATTTGAGACAGCCTTTTTGTAAATTACATGTGTTCAAATCAGGACAGTCATGTATTCGTCTCCCCCCTTTTCTCCCAGTGGAATTTATACTACACAAAACCAGAGTCTGGTACAAAACGATTAAAGTATTTCAATAGATTTCATCAGGAAGATCTTTTCAAGCCTAAAGAGTATTCCGAAAAGCCATAGAAAAACAACAGTCGTTCATCCTCGAGATCATAAGGAAGAGAGAAATCTGATTTACTTTTCTCTGGACACTGACAATGTTTTCTCTTGCTCTGAAAGGTTTCTTCCAAAGAGTCTTTAATGGATTCCTTTCATTAGAATGGTTATAATACAGAACCCTTCACAACACAAAAGAATTCAATAAGACCAATTTCAGGAACCCAATTCCCCTTAAGTAGAAAGAATAGAAAGTTAATCTTCCCCTGGAGGTAAAAGAAAAGTCTGGTTAAGCCTATTACAGTTTTCAATTATTTAGATATAGATATTCAATGATAATTCATAACTGAGACACCCTAAATTTTCATACAGTTTTTGAAAACTAAATTATCTCTTTTCACTCAAAATCTACAATAAATATATTTTACTTAAATCAATCATCTTCCGTAC
>NW_013667005.1:32666-37527 GCF_000517525.1 Limulus polyphemus | reverse complement strand
AACGCTAGAATACAGGTTTCGATGCCCGTGGTGGGCAGGGCAGAGATAGCCCATTGTGTAGCTTTGTGCTTATTTACAAATAAACACTTTGAAAAACATTTATATGCAGATAAATAAATAAACAGAAAAACGTGTAATAAAATATAGATACAAAATTAGTTTTTAAATAATTATTCTTTCTTTGCAGTATTACCATCACTTGTTTACCCTTTTGCTAAACGATAGAGTACACCTCTTCTTTTTTGCTATAATTATTTACTTCATTAGTTTTGATATACAAAAAAAAATATTTCATTAATTGGTATATCCCCACGAAAGGCTGAGCTTAAAACATTAAACATATACTATTTATTAAAAACATTTCTTCTGTTTTATCCCCCCTATCAATAGAGTAAAACCTTTTTTTAGTTAATATTCCAGAAACGTAGAAAAAACAATGTCTTCGTTTTTATGAAGTTACTAGCGTATAGCCCGTCATAAATGACAAGGCAAGTACTACCACCCCCACCCCATAATATATCATAATATCATATTTGATAGCTAACTGAAATAAAGAAATTCCTTTTTCAGCAAATCAAAATTAAGATCTTTCATGAAATGAATTCGTGGCGTATTCATAGAATAATTATTGGTAAAAATCAGTTAGATTATGAAGTTCTAATACCTAGAAAAGCCAATGCGTGTTGGTAACACTACGTTCCAACAATGGCTTTTATTTCATGTTGCTTAGCAATAAAAGTTTAACTTAATATTGTTGTTATTCTATGTACTGAAAGTATAATATAAAATGTATAGACAACAAAACTGGGAAAATATTTGTTGATTTCTTAATTTATAATCTCCGTTGTTTAAAGAGGTTTTTTTATTAACAACGTTGGTAATATAACAGAAAATAGCTTAATTCAGCAGCGATTTAAGTTTAAAATTGAATCGATATTTTTAGTTTGATGATAAATTTTATGCTCTTAGCTCTAGGCTTGGTGATCCCATATTATGTCTTTACTTTAGGCTTATTATACCAACACTCACTACACATATAAGGTTTCACGAAACACACACACACACCCTCACGGCCCCCTTGCACCTAAAGTGTCTTAAAATAAACAACTCCAGTTTCACACGGGCTAACTATAGAATTATGGCCGTGTTCCGAAATATTAAACAAATGTCTTGATTAAGCTTTTTCACGAGCTTAACTGCTACTTTAAGATAAACACATGCTTCCACTAAGTGTTCTTATGAGCTACGCTATAGACTTGCGGATGTGTTGAAAAATATTAATTATGAAATGCTAACGAAAGGCGAACGTTGAACACACCTGTCAAAAACAACAAACATTGTATTAAACATCGTCTGCATATCCATGAGAAATGAGAGAATTCTCACGTTAAATGATTCTAACTAGACGGTTGTGTAAGTCCAAACAAATGTGTTCACGGTTGTGAAAGTACCAACAATGTACCAACAATAGTAATCTGGTCGGAAAGGTAGTCACTCAAGACAAACTAGACAGGATGAGAAATTGTATACACAGGCAACCTTTTACGTCATCTGACATCCAGCCCTGGGTCACTGGGCACCAATGTCTAAGGAGAGACTAGTCCACTCTAATTGCTGGACCAATCACCTCAAAGTTTACCCCCATGATTTTGAATGGATTATGCTGCAATACCATATAAAAATTGATGTCTCTGGACCAAAAGTGTGGTTATCCCCGACAGCAGAGTTGTCACTAGCATCGGGGTTGTTCATTTTAAACATATTTACTTATGATGATAATAATTTAAAAGTATAAACACGTAATCTTCTAGAAAGACGATTGATAAAAGTGAAAGAAACGTAAATATTTTATACTTTTATTATATTTCTTGTAATGCTAATCCGAGAAGATCAGCAGTATGTGTTTACTTAAATAACTACACTAGTTTAAATCATTAACTTCAAAAAAAGCTAACTGAAAAAGAATGTCATTATAATTGTCGAATGATTTCCCAGTGGCTCAGTAAGTCTGCAGGCTTTCGCGCGCAAAAAAAAGTGGGGTTTCGATAACCCTGGTGGGCAGATCACAGGCTGTATTTTAGACCAACTTATGTTAGCATTATACATAAAAACAAATATATCTTATATTCATACAGAAGTATAGTATGCTGTATTAAAAAGATTTTGGAGCCTTCACAGTTCGTTGATGTCCATGTCTTCGTGTCAGATCATACTCTTTCTGACGATCGCGCATGTTCACAATAACCCTGCTGCGTAGTTTCAATTGCAAAAGTCTATGTCGTAAGAATGTAATTTCTATAGCATACCACTCCTCCTTGTGTGCTTTCCACAATCAATCTAGTGTAGGAGAACATGAGGACAACGGTTTCTCAGCGACCGTTTAACAGTCCGATCGCACAGAAATCTATAGGCACTGTATCTGGTGACTCTACCAATATGTCTCAATAGGGAATTATTAATAAGAAGTTAAAAGTAAAGAAGATGTTTAACATCACTATATCTGATATATCTAGTGCCGACGAGGGATTTCACTATATACAAGGGTATTTTCAGGCCGACTAGGATACATGGTTGAGATACTATTTATACTATCAAATTGCTTGAACAACAACTGTTTTGGTGTGAGCTGGATTAGGTTTGAGAAAAGTAATATCTGTTTCATTCTCTAGCTGCTTGAAGTATGCGAGAATTGGACAGATATGTTGTGGAAGCAGCTTGCGTACACGTGACTTGTGTCGTGTTTAAAGACGGAGTTCCTTCGTGATTATGATGCGTGAAGTTGCTGGGACACACAAAAGACTTTTGCTATTGAAATTTGTGTTCGTAGATTCTTACCATTTGCAAGACACCACACTTTGCTTATCAATACAATGCTCATTATCCCGGCTGAAACAGAACAAGCACAAGTAGTAGCAGTCGGGACACTAAGTTTGTTACAACAGCAATTGTAATGGTGTAAAAGCCTTTTCCAAGTTGACAAAACATGATTATAATTTGTTATACTTATCATCAAGCATTAGTGTTAGGCCTATTATAGCTTTTAACACCACACCATTTTAACTATTTTAGCAAATAAAAAATATCATTTTCGAAACTTTAAGTGACTTAGGGAAATTTAATGTAGTAAACATTTGCCGGTTTAATGAAATTTAAAGAAACAAAACGAATTATTTGTTACTTGTTAAATATCATTTAAATCTATCAACTACAGTTCTACTTAACAAGCAAGACATGTGGCCAAAATGTTTTGTCAATACTAAAATACATTTCTATCATAGACTATGGAGATCCAGCGAACAGTTTGACAACAGAAATAATATTTCTAGACGGCCCTTACATACAAATAACTCGATAAGCCAAACAACAACATTTACTGTGTTGTAACATTGGTCTGTCGAAAGACCAAGTCTTCTCTAGGACAATATAAATCCTACGTGATTTCTGATATATTCCGCTAGTCTGGGGCTGCGCGGACTGATAATCCGCTTAAACAGAACTTTGTAAGCAGAGAAAATTGAAAGAGCATAAAAAAGCAACCAAACTATTAGCTTCATTTCCAATATAGTTGCGGTGCCCAAACGGAGACCATCTGGACTATCAGATATGCACAAAGGAAAGCTACACAATGCAAGCTGGTATCTGTGCATTCGGTAGCATACAAAAGAACTAGCTGTGGTCTGGTTCAGTTCGAGAGTACTTAAAGAGTAGTTTCTAGGTGCCTTTTATATACATTTTTTTAACCAGAGAGTAAAATCGTAAAATTCGTCTGTTTGTTTTCCTGCTACATTTGAAGATTGCAAGGCTTCAATTGTATGCAATGAACGTGATTTCGGATGGAACTCTATAAAATAATATATGTAGCATAAATAGATGTTTTACTTCACACGTAACGTAATTTAATACCAAATGACAACCCAGAACAGTAATTTAAGATTAAAATGTACAAACAGAAAGGCAATTTAACTGTAGAGATTTTTACGACTCTAGAAACCGGGTTTCAATACAGTATTTCAGTTATAGAATGCTATATAACTTATTTAGTTTCTCGGGCTTCACTCGAAGCCCACAGAAGAAATTAATAACATTTAGTATGTTCTATAGCTTTATTTATTTATATATTTATTATAATTTGGACTTATCCACAAGTCTTACAAACTTGTTAATATTAAATGTAAAAAGTATCAAATATTGAACTGCCTTTGCACATATTACTCGTCAATTCATTATGGCTCAAATTTATACCAACTTTTTAAGCCCAACGTGGTGCAGACTGGAGCTCCTAGTTATAAAAATATATAATGGCACTATAACTACATTTTGTAGACCACAAGTCGACGATGCTTCTCTACCAGACTGAGTTTATCAATCGGATGTTACAATTTTCACAGTATTATCTGATACGCTATTCATTTCAACTGTTTACGTGATAGCAATATGTATAGCAGTTACACTTTACAGTATTTGACTTTATTCCACAGAACTAACTAAATTATTTTATGTATTATTTTAATAAAACTTTCATAAACTAACATGCTAAAAGCAACAGCACATATTACTAATATCTAACTAATAAATACTTAGTTCAACCTTTTTCCTGCCGGGGATTTATTTTAACCGAAGGAACTTGTTTTACAATAAGTAGTTAAACTACCCTAAGGAACCAACCAGTGAATTAGTAGCTACTACACTTTCTTAATCGTATCTTAGTAAACATTTGTCCATAAACCTTAGCTTTTATTTCATTCCAATAGCAAAAACAATAATATACTTTTAATATTGTACTTGTTAGTAGTGAAAATGAAGCATACAATAGCAATCGATGTGTTCGAAGGAAAACGAAGTTTGATTATAAACTAAGATT
>NW_013667005.1:26491-31666 GCF_000517525.1 Limulus polyphemus | reverse complement strand
TTTTGCGTCCCATTTCCGCAAACACAGTTGTGAGAGTGAAGAACAATTGACACTATTTGATTACAGAAGCACAAGGAGTTGGTAGTTGGTGATGTTGACTGACTTCCTTCACTCTAGTTTATGTTGACTGACTTCCTTCACTCTAGTTTATCAGTTCAAAGTTTGGATGTTGTAAATCGAACTAGATCTGTACTTCGCTTTCCTTTCTTTCCTGTCTACTTGTTGTATTTATTTCTATCAGGAACAGCATGGTTTAGTGGCTAGGTGCTTTGGACTCGTAGTCGGATGGTTGTGAGTTCAAGGCAGGACCGGGTTATGCTGTTGTGTTTTTGTTCCGGTTTACCCAGATGGGTACCAGCTGTAAGCTGGGGGGTTGACTTGCGATGGATTAGCATCACGACTATGGGGAATGGGTCACCATTCTCATTTGTTTGTGCCACTTGAAACTGGTGTTCGAAAGCAACTGCCCTATGTTGCTTGCAAGGGTACAACAAGGATTTAACTTTAACTTACTCATATTAGAAAACGACTAGCATTAATACAAAAATAACAAATTGCTGTTTATTACTAGATTTAAAAATATGTTTTATTTCGTACCAGTAACATATTATTTTTCTTCCCTTGCCTCTCTCGGTTTATTCGATCTCTCTCACATCCTCCAGTCTTCCCCTACTCTTTCGTTAAACTACTGCTTTTTATATTCCTTTGTCACACCCACGCTGAACAGGTTCATCTCTTTTTGGTCTTGCACACCTGTTTTCACAGTATATCGCACTACAACGTCTCATAATCATAGGGTCATGTAATGACAAGAAATGCGGCTGCTCATTGCATTTATTTTCTAGGGACTTAAGAGTGTTGTAATCCCATAATCCCTTAGAGACTGACCAAAATCCGGCCACTTTCTCACCTCTCTCAACCAAAACCAATGTTCCTTACACCTAACTTCAACAAACAAACATTCTTCACATACATTTGATGACAAGGAACCCATGTTTTACAAAATTAAAGTCTGGATACGACTTGAATGGGTAATGAAGAAAACGTTATTATATAAATGGACAACATTTCGACAGCTTATAATATCAAATCGTCCTAGGTGTATTTTGCTTGTACCGTTAAATCTACTTGTAATACAATTATTGACTTGTATGGCCTCGTTCACCGTTTTAACAAAACAGGACATGCTGTGACACTTTGAATCCAGAAAATGTAGTTGTTTTTCTCTATTATTCAATGGAAAGAAATCGTCTAACGCTTGTTTGTTTGTAATTAAGCACAATGGCACACAATGGGCTATCTGTGCTCTGCCCACCACGGATATCGAAACCCGGATTCTAGCGTTGTAAGTCCGCAGACATACCGCTGTGCCACTGGGGGGGCTCCTTTAACGCATACATAAGTGTATACTTTCCTTCATTTCTGGATGTATATAGATGTCAGAACATTATAAAAAAAAACATTTATCTATTTAGGCAACAAAAGTAAAACTATTATATTTACATTAGAAAGGGGATTATGTGCATTTCATTGTCATTCACACAAACGTTTGTATTTTATAGTTAAAAAACGAGAATAAAACGAAAGCTGCATACTCTGATTCTTTTACAAATTTTCCTGAATGTGCACTTAAAAAAAAAAACATAATAAGGTTTTCAAGATAGTATACGTTCGAATCAATTAAACTATAACGTTTTTAGCTGAAAAGGTGATGCATGTTTGTTAAAATAATTCGTAAAAACAACATAAAATAAAACTTCTACAGAAAATGAAAATAATTTTAAAAAATATGACTTTATATTATGAAACTCCACTTAAACCATATGCATCTTATTTTTTAATTTGTAAATTTTACATAACAACAAGTTTTAAGTGGTTCAGGCTTATGAAAATAAATTGCATGCATATCCATTTCGTTTTTTGTTTGCCCCCCAGTGGCACAGCGGTATGACTGCGGACTTACAACGCTGGAAACCGGGTTTCGATACCCGTGGTGGGCAGAGCACAGATAGCCCATTGTGTAGCTTTGTGCTTAACTACAAACGAACCAACCAACCTTTTTTGTTTCGAAAGTAATGTATGAAATGAGAAAAAATCCATAAAACGATACCAGTTTTTTAGTTTTGTTTGATGCCACTTACTTTACTTTTCTTTGGCGTTATACAACAAAAATCCCTGCCTTGGATTGTTTTATTATTTAAATTCTTATAATGTATTACATCGTTGGTGGGTGAATTCCAAATTTTCTTTTCTTTAATAATAGTGTTTATTGCCATAAATATCTTAGGTGACGTCGTGCTGTTACATTATGCTGTATGATCGTTTTGAACCTGGAAGTAAACTTCAGAACATAAGTTTTTACTTCTCCCACCAAGTTTACTGCTTTATTAACATCTTTCTATTCTTGGTTTAATTGTATTGTTGTTTGTTTGTTTTTTTATTAGCATCGACTAACTAACTCCCACAGCTGGTTACAGATAGATAATATTAGTTTCAGACTTTGCGCCTTTGAGCCTCCACATCTACTCCTGATTTCTAATTGTACACATAAAGTTTATTAATAGTGATTCAGTCTGATAGACGGTATATTGTCACCGCTAGGTAGGTGTTACTTCTACAGATACCATTCCCACAATGTAGTGTGAAACACAATCTCATTCTTCTGTTCTATATATGCGACTCATATTCGGTCTTTACCATCGTTTGAAATCATGAATCGGAAATCCAGAGGTATGTTCGTTTATGATCAGTTTAACTCTTTTCAAGAGTGAATGTATCTATAATATTTTCATCGACTGACGACTTGAATTCGTACGAAATTGGATTAACCGGAACTGTAACCCAAAGAAACGAAAGCTTAAAAAGAACGCGTCAACTTTAGTAAATATGATAAAGTTTTTTATGCGTAGGTAATTACGCAATCAAGATGAATCACATTGAACTGTCGTTTTAAATTTTACATTTACTTATAACCATACTTAATTTACTTACATTTACTTATAACCATACTTAATTTACTTACATTTACTTATAACCATACTTAATTTACTTACATTTACTTATAACCATACTTAATTTACTTATAACCATACTTACATTTACTTATAACCATACTTACATTTACTTATAACCATACTTAATTTACTTATAACCATACTTCTTTTCCTGCCACATTTTATTGATCAATACGCAACTTGTAAGATAATTGTTACTCAAACAGCAAACACAAAATCCACCGTTTACTATATTGCAGTATCTGTATGTCGAGGCTGATAATTTAGCTTATGGAAACTTATATAGAACTACAAATATTATGTTTCTATCTAAGTGTGCAAACTCGTCCTTTTCAACAATAATCACGAATAGAAACAAACAAATCAACTGCCTTTCTTGATGCTTTGTAATCAGTTGATCTTTTTAGTTTTACCATTCTCAAACTCTCTGGAATTTTACTCTCACAAAGTATAAGTATATTTACAAAATTAATACAACTGTAGGTAACTCAAGCATATACAAATGTTTGAAATTGATTAGCAACCCCTATCTAATGACAATATTACGATATTCAGGTACAGAAAATGTTGTGTAGATAATAAACTGCACTAAGACAAAATGCGGAAAACAAGAAAATACGAGTAAAATAATCCTTTATTCCCAAACGTGTCTACTTCTACTACCATTTAATTGGCTTCTGTGACTTCAACTGGATGCTGGAGTTCAAGACAATAATGTTTTACCAACCATACTTTCAAGGCAGACAAATTAATTCCAGTGCAGTGTCCTATAAGTTATAGATTAGTTACGTCAACAATTATTCTAAATATCATATTAAAGGGAAAGAATCCTCAACTTATACCAATATGTACAAGTACCATTTCTTGAGATAGACTTGTCACCCCTCCCCAAAGAGAGAGTGGACACAGTAATATGGTCAAACAAATGGAAGCTTCTATAAGATAACTATTGCAGCATATAACCCTTACCTAAGAAAAATAATTAGTACGTACTTATGACCTCTTAACATTCGAGTTACAAGGATGTCATAACTATATGAGGATCTGCCTCATAAAAACCCGAATATACCGTATTAGAGATACTTCCCAAACTAGATATAGAAGGGTGAAATTATCGGTTATTTAAGCTGTGATACCACTTCTCCTTATCTCAGATTATTCCCAAAATTCGGGCATTAACATTAAATTTACTGGCCAAATTAGAAACTTAACTCCAGATCACAATATGCAATAATTATTGCCCAAGGCTTTGGATGGCCGGATGGTTAAGGCAATTGAGTCGTAATTTGCGTGTAGTAAGTTCGAATCTCGTCTTGAACATGTTCTCCCTTTCAGCTGTGGGGGCGTTATAATGTGACAGTAAAAGAGTAGTCCAAGAGTTAGCGGTAGGTGGTGTTGACGAGCTGCCTTCCCTCTGGTCTATCACTTCTCATTTAGGAACAGCTAAGGCAGATAGCTACCGTGTAGCTATGTGCACAAACAAGTTGCCTTCAGATGACATGCCACAGAACATACCTGAAGACAATAAAGGATAACACAAGAACTCCTATTAAGTAGTGAAGGTAAATTCAAATAAATATTACTCAGAATAAATTAACTGTTTCCAGACTAGGGATTATCATGGACATCCCTTGATTATTTCCTTCTTACAATGGAAATACTTAACAAAATTGCATCAGTCTTAGAAAAACCTAACTGAATAATATTTAGTTTTGGCCTAAAAAAAATCATAAAATTTGATTAACTTTTGCTATCATTCTTTACACTAAAACATTTCCAAAACTTTGCAAATAATTAAAATATTTCCTTTCGTCTATGAATTTATATTTCTTTATTGCTGATCAAAAAATTATATTTTATACATATATATATATATGCTATCAGTTTCGACCTATGCTATCGGTTTCAACCTCATTTTCAATTTCATTGATATCAATTAATACAATTCTGTTGATACGTTATTTTGCTAATTGCCTGTTTGTTTGTATTAGAGCAAAGCCACATTGGGCTATCAGCTGTGGCTACCGCGGGGAATCTGACCCCGAATTTTAGCGTTGTACGTCCATAGACTTATTGCTGTCCTGAATTCAAATTCGATGACGAGGAACCCACTTTGAGACTAATAATGGCTGGAGACGGCTTAAATGGGTAATGAAGAAAA
>NW_013667005.1:23837-25491 GCF_000517525.1 Limulus polyphemus | reverse complement strand
TAAAGTTTTTCTTCATTACCCATTTAAGCCGTCTCCAGCCATTATTGCTGTCCTGTCGGAGGATTTGCCAATTGTAGTTCTGGCTACAAACCGTAAAAAGAAAAGTCGGCTAAATCGGATAACGATCTATTGATGACTCATGACTTTACCTGTCAAGTTATATTAGGTAACAATATTTTTTGTCAATAATATTCTTGGTCCAGGTTCATTTACATCTACTAAATATAGTTTATTTTCAATAAATATTAAGATATTTTATTTACCAGTGGTGTTGGAAAATGATAAACTTAACATTCAATAAATAAGGGTTTAAGACATATAAATCATCAGAACATTTGGTCTTGCTAATGCATTGTTGCCTCTTCCCTCGATATGATACAATACATTTATTACCAAAATTAAGATAATTCATTTTAACTTTCTGGCTGTAAAAAAGGTAAACTGGAACAGTTATATGTTGTTGTTCGTGATAAGAGAAATAGGGTTGTAAATTGTACATAAAGAAATATTGAATGCAAGTCTAAAGAGCTTATAATTTCATTGTGTAGGTTACTGGTTATGGCACATTTGAAGTATTGAGTTCAGTTTTGATGTTCCTTATCTTAGGATAGACATTGAATTGTTGGAAATGGTTAAGAGAAGGGATACTAGGACGGTTAAGATATCCGAAATTGTTTTCTCTTGAAAAAAAAGAAGATTTAGAGAGAATCTGAGTGAAGACTTTAATATTGTTAAGGGAAATGATAGCCTTAACACACAATTTTTTTCATACTTAATGGTGAGAATGGTAGGACTAGGGGATAGAAATATAAATTTTGACAGGGTAGGAGTCATCTTTGGCTTAGACAGTTTCAGTTTTTAATAGGGTGGTTGGCCTATAGAATGGGTTGCCTTCGGATATGTAACGAATTTATTATTATATATTTATTTGAATATCAACGTTTGTTTAGATTAAGTTTATATTTCAAAACATGCATAGCTTATAGTGTTAAATATGTATTGCGAAACTCCCGCCTATTCTCCAAAGTTGTAGAAGATTCTCGAGAGTAAGAATCAACAATATATGTATATATTTAAACGTTTAAGTGTAACTCAGTATTGTTAGGTAAGACTGAATTTTTTAGAAAACTTTCCCACGTCTATAAATATAACAGATGTCAAACGCGCCAAAAGGGACTGTATCTATTATTAGTTCGCTATAGTCAATGTGCTATAAACTTCGAAAGCTATAACGCTTATCAATCGAAAAGCTTCAGATATTTGACCAGGAATCTTTATAAAGCTAGAACATTACAAACTATTTAACTTCAGTGGACTGTCATCGGACATTAGTATTTTTACGAAAACATTATATAAATTCACGGTGGAAAACCTAGCGTGTGTGGCCGGTAACTAACGGTAAATAACCTAACATCATCGGTGAAAACTCAATCTCTAATAGGCGTACGACCAGCGAGAACTACGGGGCTACCTAGCTCCCTTTTTTTGTTAAACGATTTGTTTGTTTGTTTTGAATTTCGCGCAAAGCTACACGAGAGCTATCTGCGCTAGTCGTCCCTAATTTAGCAGTGTAAGACTAGAGGGAAGGCAGCTAGTCATCACCACCCACCGCCAACTCTTGGGCTACTCTTTTACCAGTCGTGGGAGGCAAGGC
>NW_013667005.1:15379-23444 GCF_000517525.1 Limulus polyphemus | reverse complement strand
CGAACCCGCGACCCTCAGATTACGAGTCGAGTGCCTTAACCACCTGGCCATGCCGGGCCTAGGATAAGATTAGAACCCGCGACTTGAAGATTGGAAATCGAGCGCCTTAGCCACAAGGTCACGTAGAAAGGAATTTTTTAAACGAATCGTACCTAATAATTAACTCGCTCATGTGAACTCTAGATAAGATATCGAAGAAGTTCCAGACTACAAAGAATACGTTATATTGTTTGTAAGTTTGTAGAACTTTTGTTTATAAATCTTTGTTTGTAATAACTATTTGTTATAATTGTTACTGTAAATTGTACTGTTGTGTGTATATTAAAACGTATTTATGTTAAAAACGAAGACGGTGTGTAACAATCTTGTTGGCAAATATCGTAAATTGACTAAAATATCAGCATATATTTAAATACTAAATTTCAATTATTAGTTAATTCGACTTCGGACTGTTCGAAATTCCAATACTAACATGTGTTGTAGAGGCAGTGAGTTTAAGAATAAGCTTGATAAAGATATGAATGATAAGGGTTTGTTTCTAGATTTTTTTGAAATATAGCTATCCAGAGTTTCGTTTAGAGGGTGGGATAGCCGAGATGGACCAATAGGTCCCATGTTGTGATGGGAGGTCATAAAAGCGTGCAAAAGAGGCATGTTGCCGTTGTAACGACGTGAGGTGTTGTGCAACACTTCGTCATTTCATCCCACAATGCCCTTAGCCAATGAACATGGTTCTTGAACATTGTCAATATGTTTGCCAGCCTGGGAGTCTCCTGAAAAACTCCTATTACTGCTGGATAATAGCGATATACCACATGCTGTGTCTAATGTTGTAATGAAGCACGTCTGATTTCTTCCAGCGTCTGGATCACAAGTGATTCCAACTAGCGCCATACGATACTTGTCCTTCTTAATGAGCACATTAGAACCCCATACAGACCAATCCAGTGAGTCTCAAGATGTTCAGGCTGCTTAACACCACCAAGACCCTATTCTGCCATCCTATGCTCCAGACCAAGGGAATTGACCATTAATTGTTACCTCAGCAGTACCCATAAATGCTCAGCTGAACGAACGTCCACCAATCGCTCGTCTTCAGATCTGAACGTCCACCAGTCGCTCGTCTTCAGGATGAAACGATATTGCAGTCACACCTGCACCTTTGCCAGTGAAAAGTTTGGATAAAACAGAGTGCTTCTTCTAGTTCTTATTGCATTCTCATGTCAAGTCCTCACTTCAACCACAGCTTCCTAGCCTCTGCCGTAAGCTCTACATGATCTCATAAAGGCCTTTCCGTGATCACAATTTACAAACATTACAGTGCTAAAATGTCAAACAGATAAAGTAACTCATTAAAGATAATCTCCGCAATAATAAATATTTGGGTCATTTTATGAAAATGCAACATAAGTGAACAAATGAAACAATTCTTTATTCACAAATATATATATATATATATGCTTGAAACTCGCTGGCTGGCCCCCTAGTGGCACAACGGCATGTCTGCGGATTTACAACGCTAGAAACCGGGTTTCGATACCCGTGGTGGGCAGAGCACAGATAGCCCGTTGTGTAGCTTTGTGCTAACTTCAAAACAACAATCCTCGTTGCGACTTAAACTGTTGGAGTAAAGAAGCTTTTCAGAATTCGTCCGCACAGAATAAGTAATAGAAGAATAATGTTATACCGCAATTTCATCTCAAACAAAGTAGTCCTAGTGCGATATTCTATAACCTACATATTACCATTGTTTGTAATATATTGTGTGTAGAAGTCTGATGTTTCTAATCAAAATAAAAGTATTTTCTGTTCCCAATTTCTCAAGAGATAATAGACACTAGCTATAAAAAAGGTACACAGGATATTAAATGTGTTATTGTTTCTGTGATGCTCAATATATTCATAACATTAAAGTTGAAGTAAAAAGAAAGAACATCATAAGGTGTGAAGAACAAAATTGGTTAGAGAGATTCCAAGAAGAAATCCTCAACCATTTTTCTGTGTTCGAGAAGTTCAAAACAACAAGATCACAAGGGAATATATATATTCATGTTGCACCAACATTTTAAATCGAAAGTTAAATTATCTAAACATCGTTCTTGTACGATAAATCCGCAGCTTAATACTATTTCAACGTTATAAAATGTAGTTCGTTTGCTTAAGACTTTTTAGAAGCACAGTCCATTTTTAGATGATCTCAGGCTTACGTTCTAAGCGATTTAGATCGCACGCTTAGCCTCTTATCACGCAAATCTCACAAAGGCCCGAACGAAATTTTTGTTTTGTTTTGTTTGTAATTAAGCACAAAGCTACACAATGGGCTATGTGTGCTCTGCCCACCACGGGTATCGAAACCCGGATTCTAGCGTTGTAAGTCCGCAGACATACCGCCGTGGGGGCATTATAATGTGACGGTCAATCCCACTACTCGTTGGTAAAAGAGTAGCCCAAGAGTTGGCGGTGGGTGGTGATGACTAGTTGCCTTCCCTCTAGTCTTACACTGCTAAATTAGGGATGGCTAGTGCAGATAGCCCTCGTGTAGCTTTGCGCAAAAAATTCAAAAACAAACAATACTTTTACAAAAACGTCTATTGCCATTTCCCTTATTTCACGTAAGAAAAAGGTTTTAATGAAACAAGGTACTTTTAGCACCGTATTTTGTTATTAAGAGATCGTTCAATGTATCTTTATGTTATTACAATATGATAAATAGTAATATTCTTTCTCTTCTACTATTTTCTTAAATATTTAAATGAAACTCTATGAAAATCCTCTCTGCAGAGAAATATCTTTTTTTTACTGAAAGAGCACTCATCACATAACTGGGTCAAAACTTATGATGCTCACTATTTTCATTAAGATCCCCCCAGTGGCACAGCGGTATGTCTGCGGACTTACAATGCTAGAATCCGGGTTTCAATACCCGTGGTGGGCAGAGCACAGATAGCCCAATGTGTTAGCTTTGTGCTTAATTACAAATAACCAATAACAATTTTGATGAAGAAGATGGTCCCTGGTGTCATACAGAAAGAAGAGTGTAGAATAGAATTTTACTTACTAGAAGTTCCAAGTAAACACTGATATTAATTTTTATGTTCACATTAAAAAAAAAATCAATGCGGTCTTTGTTCGATCGCGATTCATTGACGACAGTTAACCAGAATAAGATTAATGAATATACGACTAGATGTGTATAAGTCAATCGAAACTAATAATATCAGGGAAGAGTACCGTGAATCACTTCTCTTTGTGAGGACTTACTTTTAATTATTCAGTAATTAAAAATGCCTTAAAATAGATACTAAAAATAGCTTAACGAGACCTTTCATCCAAAGTAATTAACGTCTAAATTAATAGACTTCTACTCGTGATTACAACGTCTAAATTAATCGACTTCTACCCGTGATTACAAAATCTGCCACAATAGTTGCAGCTCGCTTAGATTCGATGCATCTCTATCGTTGTTTCCATAGTTACCACCATGTACATGTAATTCATATGTTTGCAGACAAAGAAATTCGAAAATTTTGTTCGTTTTTGACGAACGAGCTTAATTTAAAAAAAAAACTAAGTTTTACAGTTTTTCGAATTTCATAAAAAATTTGCGTTTATCTTACCTTTCTTCTTTCGATAATTAGCTCATTTGTTAATTTCGTCGACCCAGTACGACTAGGGATGGATTAGATTTTTTTTCTCTGGTTTTGTAAGAAATTCACCCAACCAATTTAGTGTCTGTAGTAGCTGCTTATTTTTATGTTTGATAACATTTATAAAATTTTATGATTATAAGATTATGTCAGTATTCTTAATTCTAGTGTCTCCCTAGTGTTATCTTCTGACATTAACAAAAAATAAAATAACACTAAAAATAATAAGTGCTCTTTCCAAAACGATTTTATTTCCCGGAGATAAAGACACAGATTTTCTAACGTTTTTGTTTTAAACTTGAAGCTCTTTAATATTATATCATGCGAGTCTTTACGCCCAGTTTCAAACTAAACCGATATGGAATATGTAAATGAATTTTTTGTTGGGTAGTGATTTTATAGCTATTATTGTATTCTAACACCAAATAAACAATCCCGTGTATTCTACTACTTGATAAACTAATAACTCCTTCTAAAGGATGCAAAAACTGGTTTTACTAATTTTCAATCTGAATGACATCTTATGCAACACATGGGCTAAACAACCGTTTTCTTTATCGTTAGGGTTTCGGTATAACCTTTCCTAATTTTAAACTACTAAACAGCAGAAATACAGCTTGTCAACAGCCTCTGCCTTTGTAAGGGATTTGTCTAGCTTTGAACCAAATAACAGAATTTACTTTTACTCTTATTAGGCCCCTATAACTGAAAGTGTTAAGCGCATTTAGCGGCATCGTGGTGCGAACCTTGGATGTTCTTAAACAGCCCGGCCTAATGATCATAAATTATGTCCAGTCAAAGTATACAGACTTTAGACAAACAAACATAATTAATAATTTAATATTAATTCTACTGTGTTTATTGCAATTACAAAAGAACAGAATGATAAAACGTAATATAACATAATTGAAGTTTTAACAACAGTTGTTCCAGTTCTTGGAATTTTGTTTTATAACAAAAGTATTACTTTCTTATCATCGACCGAAACTTATGACTAGTACTGTACACATCATAAAAAGGTAGTTGAATTCTAATAATAATATATAAGCGAACACTGAAACCATGATCTTAGCTTTAAAAAGTACAATATTTTAGTGGACAAATTTCTCCTCAATAAATGGTTGAACAAAACAGGTTGGTAGTTTGAGTATTTCAAGTCGTTATACCATATAATCAATAAAAAGAATTGATTGGAAAGCAATCTAAGGAAAGGTTTTATTGGAAACTCTTTTTTTTTCTTTAGTAAGAAGCGTGTCCAGAATTTAATACAGCGAGAGTTTCTGTGGCAATAGATAAATACATATTTACAAATAAAACCATGACAGGCCACTACAACGAAAGAACAATATTTTCGAGGAACGATAAAAGTATTAATGTTGGACAAACCTTTAGTCTCAAAATTGGTCTAAGACAAAGAATATATATATATAGCCACAGCTATTAAATACCCCTCTTTCCAGAGTTTGTTAATAGTTATAACGAGATTAATGAACACTGGTCAAGACTAATCTATCACCCATTAAATAAACACCTGTTCAAAAAATATCCAATAACAAATTAAATATCCATAGAGAAAAACACGAGAAGAATCTACAGAAGAACTGAGAACATGCTACGTGTTAGTAAGGTAGTGCTTCAGAATACAAGTTTTGTTTATTGACAGTTCCTTTTCTAAGCTTACAATCTCAAGATAAAACAGCTAGTCTAGTTACTTACTCCATGAGCTCAAGGTTATTACGTTTGCCTCATTCACATTTTTAAACGTATACAAACTATATATTATTCAAAGTTCACCATAAAGAAAGTTTTTAACGATATCTGGTCGTTTTTTCAACCTACATGCTGCTGTGCATGTGATAAATTAGATCTTTAAAAATCTTCAATAAATCACATAATGACAGAACAAACGTCAAAATGACATGACGTTTAAATATAACGAAAACATGAAATTACGTAACCCAGATCTTTACCTGGGTAGTAGCTGACCATATGATAGTCTCCTATTTCACGATGATTGCAGCCATGACAGTTCGAAGACAGAACCTTCTCCACTGTTAGTTGGATGTTAGTGACATCCAACTACATGTTTTTTATTATTACATTATGGAATACACGAGTTTTCTACATCATCTACTCTTGTACCTCATGAATATAGCTTCAATTTTATTAACAGGTCTTTTCGTTTATTATGCGAATACATTATGTTTTATTGATTTTTATTTTTCTATACAATATAGAAATGTGTTTGTTCTTTTGCTTGGAGAAGAATATCTTCGTAAATAAAGTTTATTCAGTCATTTCAATTAAGTATAAAAAATCATACGGATAATACAATAGTAATTTTAAATTAGCAAGGAAAGAGATTGCGTTACAATATCATCTGTTACGTATTAGAATTTCAAATGGTCTGCAACCGAGCTAAATGATAATTTAGATTTAGTAGTTAAATTGTACTTTGGATTTAGCAGTTAAGAAAAAGCCGATATGTAGTCACTTTATGAAATTTGCCAACAAGATTGATACACACAGTTTTCTTTTTTAACACAAATATATTTTATTATACAAACAATAATGAAATTTACAATAACAGTTGTTACAAATAGTTATTACAAACAATGATTTATAAACAAAAGTTTCACAAACTTACAAGCAATATAAAGTATTATTTCTAGTCTGGAACTTCTTCGATATCTTATCGAGAGTTCACAATGAGCGAGTTAATTATGACTTGACGTAGGTATAATTCACTTAACAGGTAGCTAGCTAGCTTTGTCCTTCGTTATTCCCTAGCCACATACGCTGAGTTTACCACCGTTGAAGTTAGGTTATGTTTTCGTAAAAGTATTAATGTTCGATGAGAATCCACTGAAGTTAAATGATTTGTAATGTTCGAACTTTGTAAATGCTCCTGGTCAAATATCTGAAATTTTCCGATTGATAAGCGTTATAACAATCACAGTTATAGCTTCCGAAATTTATAGCACACTGACTATAGCAAACTAATAATAAATACTCTTCTTTGGCGCGTCGCGTTGGTTATACTTATAGCCGTGTGGAGGTTTTCTAGAAAACTCAGATTACCTAACAATACAAAGCTACATTTAAGCGTTTACGGACATATATCGTTGAATTTTACTCTCGAGAATCTTTCGACAACTTTGGAGAATAGGCGGGAGTTTCGCAATACATATTTAACAGTATTTAACCTGGCCATTTTCATTTGTCCAGTAACGTGTGCGATAATATTATATATATATATATTGTTATTTCACAATTAAACAGGAAAGGAACTTAGTACCATAATGGATAGAAAAAATAATAAACAATGTAAGAGGAAACAGTGAAACCGGAATACGACATTAGACATTTTATGTTATAAATGCCAGTTTTCTTTATATATAGAAGCTAAAATCTAATAACGTTTCTAGTAATACATAAAACATAACTTTCGGGAATTATTTTCCTTTCGAATTCAATACGAGCGAACATCAGTATATTCGACTTCAACCAGGACATCTTATAAAGTTGACATGTAACGACTACCAATGCGAAAAGAAAACTATTTTTGTTTCTGCAAATCACGTGAGTCAGCATTTGGTTTTCTTGGCACTGATTTAAAATTCGACCACACGTAAAATATGTCTTCTAAGATCACATCTAACAGAAATTAAATTGATGTTAAATTCCATTCTCAAAGTGATTTAGTTTTTTTTTTTATGTTTCTTGTTTTTCGTGATTGACCATGTTTTTCATTTTATTTATTAAGTGACATAAACAATCTAAAGTACTTTAAATTTCACATATGTTAAACATAACACTCGGTATTTAAATTTCACATATGTTACACAAAACACTTGGTATTTTCACACTTAAAATCCCTTAACTTTGGATATTTTATTTAAAAAAAACAAGAACACGTGTTTTGAATACACAATTAAGCGCCCTCAGTAGTAGTAATACATATCTTGGCCGTTCTATACTACACACATATATTTCTGAATCGTTGTTTATTTGATATTCGGTTAAATAATAGTGACATTGTTCTCGAAACACTGCATTTGATGCTTTTATAATTATTATCAGTTTATGTTATAATGAATACATAGTTTGGAATTGTGATACTTAAATGAATACCTGTTATGGAAAATAAAATAGCATTCCTTACTATAAGCTCTAATACACAATTTCTTTCTTTAATAATACCCCCCTCCCTGGTGGATCAATAGTAAGTTTAAGGGTTTATATCGCTCAAAATCATGATTCGATGCCTACGGTTGGAAAAAACCACAGTGCACTGTGTGTCAGAATTTAAAATATAAATTCTTCATTTTGCCAATTATAGAAGTCGAAAGAAATAGAAATAGAACTTTTATTGATATTTCTTAGTAGTATAAATATATACTATGTTGTTGTTGAGC
>NW_013667005.1:11497-14513 GCF_000517525.1 Limulus polyphemus | reverse complement strand
GAGTAGCCCAAGAGTTGGCGGTGGGTGGTGATGACTAGCTGCCTTCCCTCTAGTCTTACACTGACTAAATTAGGGACGGATAGCGCAGATAGCTCTCGTGTAGCTTTGCGCGAAATTCAAAACAAACAAACAAACTTTTCAAGGAAGTAATGCAATAATATAAAAGTCCCAAACGGCGTTACAGTAATTATCAGCATAAAGTATTTCGCTGTTTTCCATTATATTTTACTCTACCTCATTTATTTAATGTTAAGATCATAAAAATGTTTCCCATTTTGTACTCCGATTTTGTCCTGGATGAGAAAATTAAATTTCCTCTCAAGTCGATGGAACAGCCTTTCATTTAATACTTCACAAAAGCCTTGTGCGCTGGAACTAAAATACGTCAACAACAATTTTCTTCACATTTGTAATTTCCCTGACTAACTCTGGCTTGCACAAAGCCTCAATTACGGAAGTATGGCTCGGGTAAAGCTCACGTGTTTTCTATTGTCGGATTGCTGAGGCGTGTCGCACGTGCTCACACACTTTCCACTTGTTCTCTCTGCTTTCTACAGTCTGCATGCGTGACATTATTCACCATTTCGACGGCTATTCATTTTCGCTCTAGCCAAGACGCCTGGTGTTTGAGATAAAGCGAGGAATAAGTTACGATGTTGAATGTGATGGTTGTCATATTAACATTGGACAGATAATACCCACCTTGAATGGGTGGGAGTTAGTAGAAGTAGAGGTAACATTAAATTAGAAAGATAATTTATGGAAACAATGTACATCGTGCAGAAACGTTAAAGAAGAAAAAAAAGGACATTTGTTTCTGCAAGAGTTTGTTTTAACTTATTATAATTACGTCTCTCCTTAGCGCACGTATTCATATTGTATATAACTGCTTATCTTCCAGAAACCAAAGCCTTATTCGTTCCTATAAAAAGTTGACAATTTTGAGGTCCAAATCTTGCACCAGTGTTCCTCTGTGAACATCGCATGACATCGTCTGTATCATAATGAGTTGTGTCAATTGTATACTTTCAGATCTAATTCTATTTTGTGCAGCGGTAGAAATATGATTTTTCTTCCTCTTAGTTCCTGTCGTTCCTAGTGGAACATAGGGAAGTGCCACAACAACACTTCGCCGACGGAAGTGTTGGGGCAGTTTCTGTAACAGTTTTGTTTTTACGGGGTTGACTTAGGACCAGGCAATGGTGGGGGGGCATCCCTGCCGGGGAACGAACCCTGTACCTTTGGATTAGAAATCCAACGCGCTATCCACTGCGCTATAGGGACACTGAAATGTGATTATTGAACTCCAAATATAGACGAACGTTCTTCTCTTGTATAGACTTTTGTTGTATTTAATTTTGTGTGCGGAATATTTACTTAAGCAAATAATATATTTCCAAAGATTTAGATTAGAAACAAAAGGAAACCTCGCATTTTTATTCGTTCTTCGGAAAATAACTGGTGTTTCCTACTTCTTTCTGACCAGCCTTCTTTATATATGTTTAGAATAACAAATGTCCAAATAACGCAAGTCCATTATAGGAGACTAACAGCGATGTGAAGACAAAATTATACATATGTCGTAGAAAACAACTGTTTCAACAGTTCCGGCAAATAGTTTAACTTTGTGTTAGCCCCCCAGTGGCACAGCGGTATGTCTGCGGACTTACAACGCTAGAATCCGGGTTTCGATACCCGTGGTGGGCAGAGCACAGATAGCCCATTGTGTAGCTTCGTGCTTAATTGCAAACAATTTTGTTTTATACCAGAATAAGACAGATCAAGCCACTGTCGAAACATAGTATGTTTTTTCTACAATTAATATCACTGTGCTTACAAATTGTTGTTTGTTGATTTATTACTGTCAGTAAAAATACACCTCCCTACACATGTACATATTTCGTCATTTCTTTTATTTTTTTCTGCTTTTATGGAATATTCTGTAATGTGATAAACTTCTGTGATTGCACGAAGTACAACGATTTATATGGAAAAGTAAATTAATTCAAGCAAAAACGGAATTACTATCATGAAATATTCAAACATTTTTTTTTGAGCTACGTTTCAAGAACAGGTGATGTATTTTCATGGGCATATTTTATTAGATTCGTGAAATGATCTATAACGTAAAAAGTATCATGTGAAAATGTGCAGTTTAGCTATACCATTATTGTGTATTTTTACTTGGTCAATCTGTTGTTGAAATGAAGAAACATATGTTTGTTTTAATTTTCATATCTGCTTGTCTTCTTGAAGGTAATTTTAAAACGCATTACTCTAACAGGCATATTTAGTTATCTTGAGTTTCTAGCTCTCATGTATTGTTTAAGCATAAAGACAACTTGCTTTTTATTCACTGCAAATTTTTAAATTTTTATAATACACTCGCTTGCATACGTATACATACATACAACATACAGAGACATTTTGGCTAGTAGGCGATTTAAACACAACGGAAGAACAGATACAATGAAGTGTATTTTATCTAATATACTTAAATTAAATCCAACTGTACGCTACACCATGACCGTAAGTACACACAAACTACGTAAGCAAGTCAACACACTAAAAAAATTTCAAAGACTAAAAACAATAAATAGATACTGTCTCTGCATTTCTTTCTAGCATACATCACTTCTAGCGTATAAAATAATAACTGAATACATGAAAGCTATCCTATGGTGTTTTACCTCTCTCCATCTTCTTGTCTTTCTTCACTGTACTTGTATGACCAGATTCCACGATAAAGGGCCCAATCTTCACTGCACTTGTATGACCAGATTCCACGATAAAGGGCCCAATCTTCACTGTACTTGTATGACCAGATTCCACACTAAAGGGCCTAATCTTCACTGTACTTGTATGACCCGATTCCACAACAAAGGGCCCAATCTTCACTGTACTTGTATGACCAGATTCCACGATAAAGGGTCCAGTCTTCACTGTACTTGTATGACCAGATTCCACGATAAAGGGTCCAGTCTTCACTGTACTTGTATGACCAGATTCCACGATA
>NW_013667005.1:6398-10625 GCF_000517525.1 Limulus polyphemus | reverse complement strand
GTACTTGTATGACCAGAATTCCACAGTAAAGGGCACAATCTTCACTGTACTTGTATGACCAGATTCCACGATAAAGGGCCTAATCTTCACTGTACTTGTATGACCAGATTCCACAATAAAGGGTCCAATCTTCACTGTACTTGTATGACCAGATTCCACGATAAAGGGCCTAATCTTCACTGTACTTGTATGACCAGATTCCACCGTAAAGGGCCCAATCTTCACTGTACTTGTATGACCAATTGTTTTTAAGTAAGCTTGCTTCTTATTTCATTCAAAGTAGGACTATAGATGTTTCTCATTTAAAACTATATTTATGTGGTGAAGCTATGTTTATTGGATGTTAGAATTATTCTTACCAGTGTCAATGGTGTTCTAGGTATTCTAACTTTAGTGATGAACTTGCTAATTGCCAATATTCTAGGTTATCAAACTGTCATTGTGTACGATTTCTGAAAGTTGTAATAGACTGGATAACACAAAATATTTGAATAAAAAAGTTCACTGAATAGCTCAGGAAACATTGGTCACAGCTCTCTTTCAGCTGTTGATCATATAGCTGGAGAGATTACAGGTTATAAAATCTCCTGACTGCTAAGAATTATCACTCACTCACAAATATGACAACTGGAGGATGAATGTAATTGCCATTGAAGGTTATATTCACTAGTGCTAGATTCTGTTCCTCTAATAATTCATACACCTTCAACAAATGTTTTCTTCCTTCTCCTCCACTTTATCAGAATAATATTTGTCAGTGCTTCGTATACTAAATAAAGCAGCTAAGATGCATCACCAAAGAGACATTTTATTGATTGATATGATAGTTTGTATAAGGTGGCGCTGCTGTAGAAGAAACAAATACAGGCTAGTCCATCTTTATTTTAGCAGGATCTCTTAAAAACTCCATACTTATTCACTATGTGTTCAAGAAACTCAACATGCATGAAATAATATTTCTATGGCTTCAGTTTCAGACATGCATGTCATAAACCTTGAAATACTATGTCCAGGTTTTTAACTGTAGCCTGAAACATCCAATCAAACACCAAAATTAAAATTAACATATATGAAACACGGTTCCCATTGCAACCCACGAAACGTAATTTTTACTATCTGCTGAATAATAGCCAAGTGGCATGACCACAACTTATACAAACCTTCGGAACTTTTGTAAGTTGTTGACTCTGCTTAACTTGTATAACTCGACCTTTTAGTGGCTAGAAGTAAGGTTTAGTGAATTAAGCTTATAGAATCCTTATACTACATTTGGACACTCATCTATACATGACAAATGTCAATGCATTTTATTGTGTTCACCAGCCCAAAGTCCTTTCTTTCTTATGATAACTATTGATGATGATTAGGCCTTCTCTAGAAGTTGATTGATTCCATCCCTTAGTACTCAATCTATCTCAGTGCTTACTGTTATAACATTGGCGCTCTAACGATGCCTATATAGCATAGTATCTATATGATGATGGGTGACGTTTGTTCTTTATAGGCAACTATATGATTTTTTTAAGAAGTTCTGCTGGTAACCTTCTACGTTTTATATGATGGTCTGAGCTTAGATTGTTTACGCTATCTATGTATTTCAAGTACGTTTTATATGATGGTCTGAGCTTAGATTGTTTACGCTATCTATGTATTTCAAGTACGTTTTATATGATGGTCTGAGCTTAGATTGTTTACGCTATCTATGTATTTCAAGTCAATGCAATGTGATTGAAGTAAGACTAGCTATTCTTCTACTTTCAATCACTTCTTCTTCGTTAACCATACTAATCATTATTCCAGTCGATAATTGGACTTCTCGTTTACTACAATTGCAAACCCTAACAATAATGTACTTTACTCTTGGAGAGATAACTGGTTTCATAAAAAAAACTGGTATCTCAGGCATCACTTGTTTAATAACATTAACTCGTGTTAACATAACACTATGAAAACAAACATGTTGTTAAAAGGAATTGTACTGTCGCCTACTGTATTTATTGTTCAGTTTATTATTTTGGTTTATATTTTGATCAGCGTTTTCTGGGCTCACCTACTTAAAACTGTAGCTCCAATGTTACACTGTCTGTACTAGTAGATAATGTATGTAGGACATCTAAACCTGAAACGCTAATGCTCAAACCAGGAATTATAATAATCACCCTTGCATTTGTTGTGGTGTCGAGTTTTTTCGTTCATTGTAAACCTGTCACCATAGACCAAATAAAATTCTATATTTATTGACCATTGTGGTGGTTCACATGGAAGTGACTGAACTGCAAGGTAAAGTAAAGCTCAAGCTGCTCATTTATTTTGTACTTCACAGACACATATGAAGCCATACTTGGTTGAGTAGACCAAGAAGCAACCACAACACCTCAATAAATTAATGTTCCTGTACTTACTAGCCAATTATGAATTATATTCTTTTTCCACAGCTAATACCTTGATATCTAAAACCTATTTTGTGCCATCCGTTAGTATATAACTTTTTGGACATTCAGTACATGGTAATTTTAGGAGGGAGACACTGTGGAAACAAAACCCTTAAAATATGTATATATTATACAAAATTAATACTTTTAAATACTTCGTCCAATAAGTAAGAAAAGCATATATGTAGAAGGTTGAGTAACTTACATTAAACTGATTTTAAATTTAATCAATTCAATTTACACATGAAACTGAACAAAATAATAGTCTTAACTTTTATATATGGACTTGTCAAAAAGATATAGACTGTAAATTAGTAACATTAGTGTATAGAAAACTTTTTGCTCTTGTCATGCCATATAAAAACACAACGGATATCATATTTATGTTTACAGAGCATTGAAAATATGTTCTAGACAAGAAGATTTAGACACTAAATTGTTGTTGATTAAATACACAGCGGTTGAAAGGAGAAATACATCAAGTATATTAGACAGAGCATTTAATAAATTTAGTTATAGTTCAATGTTGTTGAAAATACTACGTTAAAATATGTTTATGAAAACTAGAAAAAGAAACTTTAAGTTTACCACATATTCCAGGATCAGCATGTCAATTATTTAGTGTTCTTAAGAAACAACAAAACGTTTAAAATCATAAATAATATTCAACGTTAAACTGGTACACGATTAAAAACATTTTATTTAGGCCTTCAACGTTCTTTTTATACGTCTAAAAAAAGATCAAAGAGAGACTCGGAAATGTTTAAATGAGTTCGTTAGATGTTAACAAAATTCTATAAGTTTACAGCAATGATAAAGCTTATAATTATTTGTCTATTTGATAACCAACCCCCCCCCCCCCTAGAATGATACATCCTTTATGATTTTCTATGATTATACTTCTCAAAATATTTTATGATAACAAAAAGTGCTAGAATTTTCTTTTCTTAACTATCACGTAATATAGGACAGTATACTTAATATAAATTCATACAAGGTATATAAAAGAACTTTTTTAAATTAAAATATGTATTACAAATAAAAAGTAAAAACAGAAACTACATACATATACATATATATGATTTATATTTTAAGTTAAATTACGTTATACAAGTAAGATGAAATGTTGAGATAAATAAAATGTCATAAACTGGAAACAAATTACTTTTAACCAATTCTGAGTTATAAAAAAAAAGTACATCTTTTATATAAAACTGTGCATGAAAACTATTTTTTATATAATCTAACTATCACAGCTGGCTCTAGTTTATATAAAAGCTATTTCTTAAATTAATAAAATTTAATTTTTCTTAGATTTTAAATTAATTCTGCTTTCGTTGTGAGAGTAAAGACATCCAGCAAAACAAAAAAGTGATTAGAATTCACAGTCAGTTTTTGTTAGCGCAAAGCTCCACAATGAACTATCTGCGTTAAATTGATTTATCGCTACGCTACTTTTTATCGGATTTTAAAGGTCAATTGTGAAATGACTTCAAAAAAACACGCGCTTTATTTTTATGTCATACGTATAAAAGGGGTTTCGTGTTATAAATCTCTTTGATTCAAGAAAAGTGAGTTTATAATTGTTTTTAAAACGGTCAAAGAATTTAGTAGTAACCTATAATGTCAGAATTTGAAATTGGAACTTGTGCTGGGACATCCGTGCCCAATAATTAGTGTGCTTTGACTGTGAATCTAAGGGTTTAAAGTTCAGAACCCGTTACAATAAAAAAACGCTCCGCACTATTGGGCCGTGGGTCTCTCAATTCTGACTACTCAGTCATAGATGAATGGC
>NW_013667005.1:1696-5494 GCF_000517525.1 Limulus polyphemus | reverse complement strand
CCAAATAAAACACCCTTACGGCTCATATATATCAGTTCCTAATTCTGAATAATTGACATGAGAGCGGTCAGCCAGTAAGTAACACCCGTTCTTGTAAACCTTTGTCCGGTTGTTTTAATCCAATAATGGGATTATCTGACGCCTTTATAGCACGATCACAGCTAAATATGTGGATCATGTGTTGAACCATAATCCCTTCGATCCACATTTCAGCAGCTAATCACTGGACCACGTCTATCCCTATAGTTTGTTTATTTTGAATTTCGCGCAAAGCTACTCGAGTGCTATCTGTGCTAGTCGTCCTATCTTAACAGCAATAGACTAAAGGGAAGGCAACTAGTCAATACAACCAACTGCTAGCTCTTGTACTATTCTTTAACCAACAAATAATGGAATTGGCCGTGGTATTATAATACCTCTACAGCTGAAAGGATGAGCATGTTTGGTGAAGGAGATTCGAACCAGCAGATTGCGAGTTGAGCATCCTAGCCACCAGGCTCTGCAATCCCTATAGATAGCAAAAAATAATTTCGAAAATACTTCGGTAACCGAGAGATTGAAGTAAAAATTTCAGAAATTTCGCATTCATTATTTAACGTATAATATATTTTTGCGTTTTGTTTATTGCTGTCCAAATTTAATCAAAATTATCGTAAAAATAAAATAAACTAAAATACCATTTTAAATAAATAATTTATTTTATCATGGCAAATATTTAAATATATTAAAATATGAAAAAATCAAAATAATGTAAAAGTGAAATTCAGCATCGACTTTAAGTCAGTAAATATAGACTATAAAAGACAGAGGGTTTTGTAAAGTTGTCATTAAAAGAAATACACTATGTTATAAGGAAATGAGAGTGAAATTCTCGTATATGCAGTAATGAATTATATTTGATATCCTTAGTTGATATTAAGTATTATATTGAAATATTTGTTGATCAGTATTATATTAATAGAAGATCAGTCAAACAAACAACTAAGTTCCTCTCATTCTAGTTACTCATGGTACTAGATCAGTCAAGTAGGGTGTCACGTGTACTTTATCATGGGAAAGATTACTGTAATGTCAAATTTACTGCATAGAAATCGACAATAATCTATTCTATTGGCAAGTCAGATGATTCACAGGGATATGACATCCCTTTTTGTGCAGTGAGAGCGGCCATCAGTAACGTGTGTAGTGCCTTAGAATAATGGTATTATTGTTCCTAGTGTGTATAATGCCTTTTATCATTTTGGAATAATAATCCAATGAAATATACTACAGAATAAAATTCAGTACAACAGGATTTTAAACTCATATTACATTCATAACCAGTGAAGGTGCCACACTTTACACTTGTCTTCTTAACTTTGATTCTAACAGAGTGGTAGGTAATGATTGTTTCACTTGTTTAACTTGAGTCCAGTCTCTCTCTCTCTTGGCATCAAACACAGTAGATTATCTGACGAAAAATCAATCAAACTGAGAATACCAAAGTATCAAAGTTCATGGTCATAATAGACGAAACATCATACCATAAACAATACAAGTAAAACAGATTGATGGGAATTATTTAATTTTATAAATCAAAACAGTAAGTAAAATAATTTTATATTTTTAACGAAAAATAGATAGTAACATACCTTAAAAGTTTAGATATATGATAATTTTATTTGAAGTATCAGTGCGCAAAGCTTTTGATATCCTCAAAAGGATAGGTTTAAGTACACTGACAATAAATTACAAAACAATGTCTAGCAACAATGAAATGAAAAGTGCAAATCAAGGAATAAAGCAAAGATTTTCAAACCAATAATATAGTTTTAAAGTACGAAGCTGGAAAATTGACAAATTAATTAACACGTTTTCATTGGTCGACTAGACAGAAAGTATTAATACACTCCTGGTACTAGAATTCGTCTCCCGGTGGGTCAGCAGTAAATTTAGGGATTAACAAAGTTAAAATGTGGGATTTGATTCCGTGTGGTGAACAGAGTACAGATAGACCGTTGTGTACCTTTGAATGGTAACAAAACAACCTAGTCAGAGCTCGGAAACACAATACCCTGTCTTTCTCTGGTGGCTATCTGGTAAACCTGAAGGACTATAGTACTAAAATACTGAATCTGTCACTCTTTAGGGCACAGAATGGACAGCCAGCCAATTGTACAACTTTGGCTTAACAATAGACAAACAAACACAATGAACTGACATAATTAGTGAATCATCTGGCTTACAAAGGGTATTTTATATCCATTACATGTAGTATTGTTTTTCAACAAAGACATTTAAAACTTTTTGGTTCTACTTGAGACATTAGAATAGTATTTTTTCTTAAATCATGAGTCGTCTTTATTCATAAATTTAACTAGTAAAGCCTTCCATTGTAAATATAATGCATAAGGTTTTTTTTTACCTCCGCCACCAGAGTGTGTGTTTGTTTGTTTGTTTGTCTGTCAACAAGATTTCTGAAAAACGGCTGAATGAATTTGCACGAAAGTTGGTATACATTTGTACTATGACCAAAGTGTGTGTTTGTTTGTGTGTTTGTCAACAAGATTTCTCAAAAACGGCTCAATGAATTTGCACGAAAGTTGGTATACATTTGTACTATGACCAAAGTGTGTGTTTGTTTGTGTGTCTGTCAACAAGATTTCTGAAAAACGGCTGAATGAATTTGCACGAAAGTTGGTATACATTTGTACTATGACCAAAGTTAGAAGTGATTAGTTTTTGGAGGGTCAATATCATAGGTAAAAGTCGCAACAAGGTCACGAAAATCCACAATATCCTTATCTGTTAATAAGGTGACCGATTTTTTACACTATTTTAGCTTTATAACTCCGTCAGGTTTCATCGGATTTTTGTGTAACGTAGAGGAAATATGTAAAATATTATTCCTGATTGCCCTGCCAAAAATAGCTTGTGTCTCTTAATAAAGACGGACGTACGTACACATTTTCGTATTTTTTGAGAGCTGAATATGATCAGTGCTGCGTGGCGAAGGTATGTGTTCTACTGAGTGCTCCTCTAGTGTTAATAAGTGTTTATCCCCGTATAAAAATTCACACTATAAAGTTCGGGGAAATCTGGGTCACTTTTCAAATATATATCCTGTTTCTTTTCGTCACCAATAATCAGACTGATGCAGTTCTCCTACATAGATTGTTTGTTTGTTTGTAGTTAAGCACAAAGCTACACAATGGGCTATCTGTGCTCTGCCCACCACGGGTATCGAAACCCGGTTTCTAGCGTTATGAGTCCGCAGACATACCGCTGTGCCACTGGGGGGCGGCTATATGGAAGAAAGAATGAAGAACCAACCATTAAACATAAGTATATCGTTACATATATTTTTTTGCTTATAAATCTAATTTCTGTGTTTCTTTGACGTAGCAATGTTTGTTTTCAACCGTATTCACTATAATAACAAATAATGTTGCTGTGATTTACTAATTATATACTATTATATTTTAGTTTATTGTACAGAAAAGAAATGCTGCTGACGACGATGAAATGGTGAAAAAGATCAAATCCAGCAGTGAAAAAGAACCAGTAAAAAAAACACAAAAAAACGACAGCTATGTTCCATTACTATTACACAACACAAAGAACCACCTGAATAAGGCCCGGCATGGCCAGGTGGTTAGGGCACTCGACTCGCAATCTGAGGGTCGCGGGTTCGAATCCCCGTCCCACCAAACATGCTCGTCCTTTCAGCCGTGGGGGCGTTATAATGTGACGGTCAATCCCACTATTCGTTGGTAAAAAAGGTAGCACAAGAGTTGGCGGTGGGTGGTGATGACCTAG
>NW_013667005.1:0-696 GCF_000517525.1 Limulus polyphemus | reverse complement strand
AAACTTACTGATAACGACCGTTACATCACTCTAACGACTTACGAGAATAATGTGAATATCCATATTCGACAGTTCAACGACTTTGGAAAAGGAAAACTATATCCAACCTAGGAAGGTATCACTTTTTCTTCAACGGAATGGGAGAAATATAAACAGTTGATCTCAAACATTAATGTAGCTGTACGGAGCAAAACTAAACAATATTTTATTCTAGAAGTACGGAATCGTGTAATTCGTGTTGCATGTGTTTATAACACCTCCTCTAACATACCGATTTTATTATTATGGTGTTGATATGATATCTGATATGATTCTTTATGTTTTATCAAATTCAGAATGGCAGAATGTATGTGGACAGATTTCTCGTTTTGATACTTACTTAAACACTACAGTTCATAATGAAAGGTAATTTGATAAATAGATGAAATCAAATCTCATTAATATATAAGCTGAACAAGTGTACCCTATTTTACAAGTCCTGAAGAAAGAACAGTATGGAATTGACGATCTTAATCAAACTCATCATTCTTGTAACATGTTAAATCATGATGAATATGTATGGTTATATTGTTAAATCATGATGAATATGTATGGCTATATTGTTAAATCATGATGAATATGTATGGTTATATTGTTAAATCATGATGAATATGTATGGCTATATTGTTAAATCATGATGAATATGTATGGTTATAT
>NW_013667004.1:289379-296379 GCF_000517525.1 Limulus polyphemus | reverse complement strand
AGTGGGATGGAAAAAAAAAAAGAAAATAGAAATGAGAAGTGGCAAACCAAACTACAGCTTAGCAGATTTGATGGCAGCAATACAAGAACAGCAAAAGAAACAAGAAGAGAGATTACAGCAGTTGTTGGAGGAAAAATAAAAGAAACTAGAAGAACGAGAAAATAAACAAGAAGAGAGATTACAGCAGTTTTTGGAGGAAAAATAAAAGAAACAAGAAGAACGAGAAAAGAAACAAGAAGAGAGACAACAGCAGTGGCAAGAAAACCTGCAACAGTGGCAGCTCGAACAGCAAAATAAACAAAAGAGATTACAACAGCTGTTGGAGGAAAAAGAAAAGAAACAAGAAGAACGAGAACATAAACAAGAAGAGAGACTACAGCAGTGACAACTGGAACAAGAAATAATAGCGTAATTCCCAAAGCACCACAAAAATAACGCAGTTTCTCACGTGTAAAAGGAAAGTCTCTTTTTCAACCTTAGTTTTACTTTTAGGACATTCTTTTAATAGTATAAGAAAAGTCATTGAACTACCTTTCCATCTTCTAACAACCGTCAAATAAGAAAACAGGTTGAAGATTTTAAGTTATATTTTAACAATATAAACACCATATTAGTAACATATTTGCCAAAGGGAGTTTTGCCGCAAGAAATATTGTTTCACGACTAATAAAATAATAATATTTCAATGAAAGATTAACAAGAGTTGCACTCTATGTACGTTTTTACAGTGAACAGCGCTTCAACCTATATTTGATACTTGTATAAGATTAACATTGCATTTTTGGAGAAGGTTCAGAGAAGAACCACTAGGAATATACCTGGGATTGTCCTATGAGGAGAGACTAAAATCTCTAATCTTGTTTTCTCTTGAGAGCAGAAGGGTCAGAGGGGATTTGTTTGAGGTGTTTAAGATTATTGTTACGTCTCTGTTCGTTGATTAATTTTCCGTATAATTTATTTCCGATGAAGTCGATGGTTAATGTATCATCCTTGTGTAAAAGATAATAAATAATCCTTTAATGTATTTAATTCGTTTTGAAATTTACTAATGTTTTCCATTTATACCTTTCTGCAAATTATTAGCTCTTGACGAATAATAAAAGGGGTCCGGTATGGCCAGGTGGTTAGGGCGCTCGACTCGCAATCTGAGGGTCGCGTGTTCGAATCCCCGTCACACCCAACATGCTTGCCCTTTCAGCCGTGGGCATTATAATATTACAGTTGGTAAAAGAGTAGCCCAAGAATTGGAGGTGGTGCTAAATTAAGGACGGCTAGTGCAGATAGCCCTCGTGTAGCTTTGTGCGAAATTCAAAAACAAACAAACAATAATAAAAAGTCACTAATTTATGATATTTCAGAGAATGTGACAGTCACTTTATTATTACATTCTTACTAAGAAGGTAAATGAAATAATTTTCAGATCACTACGAAAAAAACAAAAATTACGCAGTTTCTTGCAAAATGTGTCTGGTGGTCGTGTGATAAAATTTTCAATAAGAAATAATAGCATCTCAGTTTTAATTTCTTATAATATTTGAAAGAATATTGAGAACTGGTTATCTACACAATGGCCAATAAAATATTTATCAAGCCAATACTTTATACCTAGAAATAGAAAATGTTGAATAAAGTAATTACTTGTGTTCAACATCCTGTTACTGTTTTATCTTTTCATTATTTTGTTTAACGCAGAGTTTTTTCGAGATATGGAATCATTTGATTGAGATTTATCTACTACTGTGATAATTTGAAGTTTTAAAGGTCAAAAGTTAATTGTTTTCGCTGTACAAATGCATAAGTTCTTAGATGATCAGCTACATAGTTCAATTTTAAGCACATTTTTTCACAAGACAAAAGACAAAATTACTGACAAGTACATTCAGCAAACGTTGAAAGCCAGAAGTACTGGTAAATATATTTATTTAATTAAAAAATCAAAACATTTTTAGAGAGGGCGTCATGGTTGAAGTTGTCAACGGTGGCGGATTTGAACTGATGGAAAAACTTGTTATCGTTGGTTACAATGTAATTTTCAAAAGATGAATATTATTGAGGTCCACTCTTGAAGGAAAAAAAAACCCTTCTGAAACCCCGAAATGCAATGGCAAGTGACCAGGCCAAATTATTGGAAAAGGTAAACATAATAAATTGCAATTATTTATGTGACAGAAGTACAGAATGAGACATTCAATGCTTCAGTTCAGAGTCGTGCTAACCCTAACAGTCTAATTCAAAAGAAAAAATTAAGACAAAATAGTTTTGCTTTTAGGTTGTACCTCTGTTTGTATGCTTACGTTTAAACTTAGTTTACAATACACTATAGAGTCTGCGATCTAAGATAGGCTTTAGCTATACATAAATTAACAAACGGTAAAAGTTTGTTGCAAATGTCCATATTGATGATGTTTCATTAGCTTAGTTATTAATCTTTTATTAATAATACTTACTTAATAGGAAATTTGGTTTCTGAAATGTGGTCTAACTTAAGATTATATAAAAAAAATATGAAATTTAAAAATGAATTATTTCAACAGTAATTTGTATTGGAACATTAACAATAAGTGTAGTGTAAATGTGGGTTTTCACACATTTATGTGCAACAGTAACAGTACTTAGTCTGTTTAAAGTAGTAAGTACTAGTATTAGTAGTAATACATACAATAGTTAACCAATAATAATGGAATAAATATAAGGAATTTGCTACACTAAATCTGGCAAGTATGTACGTGTTTCCTTAAGTTATAATAACTAAATATAAATAAATAATTCAATATGTATTTTAGTTATTTATAGTATTAGTTAGATGAATATATAACAGTTAATTTCTTAAATAATAATAATAATTACATTGGCCAAATGTGATAAGCATATGGTACAAGTAGCTTTACATGTGACCATTTTGTTTTGTGCCTTGGTAATATCACTGAGCATACCCAACCTCATCAGGTGTTATTGGGGTTAGGGCTAAAAACACTAATAGTACTAGCAGCGAGGATATCCAAATTATGACATAGAGCAGAGTTATAATAGAAGTGTTTTTGAACTGTGCTTGTTACTTATAATTGAGATTTTATTATAATTGTGTAATTATTATTGTAGAATTTTAGCATATTTAATTTAACCAATTATGGAGAGTAAGAAGTAATTTGGACCTTTTAAAGCTACTCTTTCACACCAACCCTTAAGAAAAGTAGAAATTTAAACCAACCCTTTACTTTTTAGGGAAACATTCATTCCCATCTTAAACACCTGAAAAATGTTGACCTCCACTACTGCTATAGCAACTCATTCCTTAAGTCAATTACCCTTTTAGAAAACTAAAAATGTTTTAACTGGAGCCTAATGTATCTTTCTCAAGATTTAAACTTATGCTCTTGATACAAGTTTATGATAATTAGTTTTTGATAGAGGACCTTTAATAGTGGTTCTTTTTGATCAAATATATGTTTAATCACCTGTAACATTAAATAATAATGTATATAGAATTACAATTTTTAGCCTCTGTTCGTATACACCAGCATATGAAATTAAGAATATAATCAGGTTCAATGCACGTATGGTTTAGAACATACAGAACATATTCGATGAAACTCGAGACTAAAATATTGTATGATGACAGTTGCGGTTATATATTTTTCTAAGCCAGTTCTTTCTAATAATTGCAAACATTTAGCAAGCTCTTTCTCTATTTGCACAGTCATTTGTATTTGCATCTTGGCGCACTGTCACCAGAACAAAATAAAAAAATCCTAGAATTAACTTATGGAACAATGTTTGTGATGGTATGTCTGAAACATTTTCTTTTTAACAGAAATATGGATAGGTAAAGTTACATGATATTTCATGTGACTGTAGAATATGTTCAGAGAATACAGTGACTGACCTGAAAGGGCAATAATTTCTTTTGTATCTAACAAAAAAATGAGAAAGTGGATGTCATAAGAGCATCACTGATAGGAAGTACCCTTAGAGAATTTTGTGAATTTTATTTCATTAATGGATAAGTTGTCATAATAAATACTTGTCCTTTAAAACGTTGCATAGAAAAATTTGATTTGTTGATGTTAACTGTAGTGGTTGTGATTTCTAATAGTTTAAAAAAAGAAATGACCAATACAAGAATTATCTGCATTGAACCAATGTGCACACATTTTTTCACTGACTGTATTCTAACTGTACTGTTATCAAGATTGAATGTTTCCATATATATCACATGGCCTGGTGGTTAGAGTGCTTGACTCACAATCTGTAGTCATGAGTTCACAACAAACATGGTCAGCCTTTCTCCTGTGGGGGTGTTATAATGTGATGGTCAGTCCTGCTATTTGTTTGTAAAAGATCAGCCCAAGAGTTAATGGTGGGTAGTGTTGACTAGCTGTCTTCCTTCTAGTCTATTATTACTAAATTAGGGATTACTAGCACAGATAGCCCTTGTGTAGCTTTGCATGGAATTCGAAACCAATTCATACACTTCACAGGGTTTCATCTAGTCCTCTTCAAAGATTGATGTTTGGCCCATTCACAAAATAAAAATTCAGAACAGTTGTCATAGTCAGGCATACACATACACAAAAACAAAAAAAAATGCCCCAGTTGAATTTTGTAGATAAAACCCTATCTTACTCATCTCGTCAGAAAACTAATGTAATACTTACTGATGCCAAGTTTCCTAGATACTGTTGTATATTCTTATGACCAAAACTATGATCTCTTTATGTTAATCACACATTTAATAAGGGTTTTAACATGCAGACTATTATCAGAGGTGTGGCATTTTTACATATGTTTATATGTTTGATTTATGAATGTGAGTGGAGTAAACTTAGAGGTTACATACTTGAGGCATATTGTTCCACTACTCTATGGGTGTTTGGCCTCTACAACCCCTTACAACATGGTATTTTTGTTGCAACTTCCTTTCTCCTTTCGGAATCATCTAGGGTTTGCAGTAGTACTGGCAGCACTGGGTTGCCAGTACCGGTACTTGAGAATCTCTAATGATGTGACTTGAGGAGTTAGAAATTCAACTATTCTTCCCAGTGTGTTCTTATGGGAAAATACTTTTTAACATCAAACCGAATTGTCAATTATCTGTCAGCCCACTTGATATGATGACTATGGCAATGAATCAATTGAAATCTAGGCTTTCTATTGGTTATAAATTTAATGGGAGTCTGCCTCAGAAAAATCTATTAGCAAATTGTAAATTAGAGCATGTCAGAGATGTGTGTGGAAAGTGTTTTTATTGATTGTTCTTTAGTCCCATAAGATTGAATAATATCAAAATATAGCTTCAGAATATTGATAATGAAATTATAGAGAATATCTTACGTTACATTTTGTAGTTTTCTAGTGGGTGGACAAAAAACCCGGAAGAGGAGATGGCTCAGGAACAAATATCCAAATTCTCACACTAGGGGAATTTGATGTTGTTTTTGAATATTTCCTTATACAATTAAAACTTACAACTTTCATAATATTAAAATTTGATTTATTACCTATGGTTTGATGTCAAGTTTGTTTGTATATCATGATAATTAAGTAGTTTAATTAAATTTTGAATGTAACTCACTAAAATGTCGTGACATATACAGTTTGACCTGCCTGCATCCTAAGGGTTACTTATGCACGCACCTACTGCAATCAGTTACATAGATATATTCACTTTCTCTTCCAGAGCATGGGATTTGCCAGTTTCCCATATTTCATGCTGTTGCTGATTTTCACGGTAAGATTCATTTATTGATTGAAGTATGAACTCAAAACTACCACATCAAGCATTTATAATTCTGTCAAAAGCGAAGCTGAAATACCAGAGGAGGCCTTCAGTCAAAACTCCAAAGATGGAACATGTGAAAACAGATATTATTCTCAACATATGATGTTTTGTAAACCAGTACCAGTACTACTACCACGTACCAGCAGTACTGGTACCAATTTCAAACCCTGGAATCATCTTGTTTGGGGTTCATTGTTTGGCTCTCCATTTCAGTCTCAAATCCCATTCCATATTTCATTCACTTGGTGTTCTCTCTCACTTTGTATTTCAAACAGGTTCAGTAGACTTCTTTGTGACATAAAGCTTTTGAAACCAGTGCTCTCATGTCTCCTTTCCCTTACCTTCAAAAGTCCTTTTATGAGGACACTCTCCTGTCATGGGTCCCTTGTACTTGGATGTGCCCATTACATGTCTTCCTCAGTGGTTTTTGTCCTGTCAATGCATTTATCTCTAGAGATATGCTGTTTTTTTTTCATCTATCATGGTTGTGGTGGCTTAGTTGATCCCACAAGTCCCTGGACATCACTCTTCCCCCAATGTTACTCAAACTTGTATCTATCTGAAGCCTTCTAGAGATCAGTAATCAGTCTGTGTATCCTTCTGCTTACATATGTGGGTTTTCCATATATGTGGTGAAATAGAACAGATGGCACCATGTTGGGTTTGATCTTGATAACAACTAATCGTACAATCATACCTTTTCACTGCCTTTGTTGCAGTGGGGCCCAGTTCTGGACTAATTCCCGGCAGCTGCTATCCAGGGACAAGGTTTTTCTGTTTCTACCTTCTTGAGATAGTATCTACTCTACTTTGGTTTTCTTAACACGATACATACATTCAGACAGACATTTCCTTTGTGCCCCCCCACCAAGGGTAGCACTTGCTTCTGGAACCTCTGTTTTCTTGGTTCTGGACTTTATCTATTGAGCTCACAACAATCAATTTCACTTCTCAATCTATTATATCTTGACAATTCAGCCTCTGGTGGCAGATCAACTATATTGCCTAGGATTGAACCTTTTCCACAGAGTGGTTTCTCTATCTTGTGGTATTTTCCCCTACAATAGAAATCCTATCTAAGGATCACAGAAGCCAATAAGGAGAAGCTTTTTGGAAATAAGGATACAAGACATTTCTCTATCAAATGCATTCACAATGTGAAAACACCATTTAGTAAAGGAAATGCTGTTTATTTAGGGGTTAATTATTTCCATTATACAT
>NW_013667004.1:275215-288379 GCF_000517525.1 Limulus polyphemus | reverse complement strand
AGGTAAGCAGGTGATGGTATCTAGCTCGTGGGAGGCGTTAATTGGTGGAGTGTTGTATTGTGGCTTGGGGGTTTCTCACCAAGAATATATATATTCATGCAAGTTGAAGCAATAATTAATGATGATTGTATTTTATTTATTAAAAGCTTTTCATCAGAATCTTTTTGTATTGCAATTTCAATCAATAAAATAACCTGTCTTGATTCAAAATAATTTAAAAATATTTTCTAAGTTACAGTTTTATCATGCATTTTGAATGTTGTCATGATTTGTAATCTTTGCAGGATTTTCATGCCCACACATACAGAGCTTTTTCTGTTTTTACAAACTGAGCAGTGCCAAAATTACACAATATTTTACAACTACCAACTGAAATCATTCTGATTCAAAACTTAGTGAAACTTTTTTGTTTTCTAACTTTTCATTGGGCTTTCATTTTTGGACAGAATTGGACTTGATTTAATTTGATCTTTTCTGAAGGTTTTTGCCTAATCATTTGCTAGAGACATTTTGAGTGAATGAAGAATAATATTTTAAGGAGCAATTTATATACTTGGTTTGATCACATGCTTAAAAGGTAATTATATCTGTAGATTAATGAGTAAAGGCAATTTAAAATGATACCACTATTGTACAGACCTTGCATAATTAACAATTACTTCCCATAGCAAACAGTCCAAATAAAAATACAGCAATCTGTGTGCACAGAAAGACACGACATCCTTCCATAATACACTGATATGTTAATAATTAATCCATTTATGTCTATCAGACAATATATAGTCAACTTTTTTTCTTTGTTTGAAGACAAATATTCAATAATAATTGATGTGTGTAATAGATATTGACAAACTTTTGGTATAGAAATTGGATTGAGCATGCAGATTAGCTTATGCTTGTATTATGCATGCTTAGTCGGGAGAATATGAATAAGCATAGAGATATGGCGATTTGATTGATTTATGGCAAAAGTTTGGAAATCAAGTGTATAATGATACTGTTTGTCATCTTCAACATGGCAGATGATGGACAGCTGATAAATGAAGGTGACATATTTTCTTCCATTTTTACAGTTGAGTTATATACTTTATTTAGCTCTGTTCCTTCTTCTGTGGGTGATACCACCTTTTCTTATTTTGCATATTTTCTCCCATCATGTTTATTACATCATGGCTTCTCTTGCATCTTACCACCAATGTTTGTGGTATGAGATCTTGTAGGTGGAGAAGTTTTACCTCCCATGTCGTTTGTTTCTCTCTTATTGCCATTTTCTTCTTCATGATAGCTCTGATGGTCTCACATCCACCTTATTCACTATATATATTTATGAAGGTGATGGTACCCATGGAGTGGCCATTGTTGCCTCATGGAGAATCCTTATCCAGAATCTATTGAGTAGATGACTATGGAAAAATTTTTAGCCCATCCATCTGTACTCAGTGCTCACTGATGAGATGGGGTTTTCTGCAAGACTGCTTTGGTGGTGTCTATATATTTTATCTTTCAGGTCATTCTCACTTGTGGGAAGAAAATGACATCACCAGGTTTGTACCTCCCTCCACACTTGGCTAGCTTCTGCATCATTAGGCACAATCATCTGTTAATAGGTCCCACAATAAGAGACACTGCAATTGGTTACTGCAACTAAAGACAATGGTCCAAGTACCCCTCTGATGATATCTCCTATTAAAATTCCTCCCCATTTTTTTCTATTTAATTAGATTTGTTCCCAATTGGGCATGCCAATGACTGATGCCTTTGCTACTGCTTTCAATATCAAACTCGTCATCTTCAGGTCCATGGTTCCTCACTCATTAGCTCTGACTGTGGATGCTCTCAGACTGGACATGTCTCTTCTTTTCCTATATGTGTATTGTTCCTTCATATTCTCCCATGTGTCTTGGTGCTGATTTACAACATTCCTTGTTGGGTCCTGTTGGTAGCACCTTTTTGGCTGGTTTAGTTTCCTCTTCTTCACAGACTGGCATCCAAGGCACTTTTTTTTCCTCTGCCTCCATCATAGTCAATCTTTCTTCAACCTTGAATGTCTGTCTTTCACCTGGGAGTGTTGTTCCTTTGTCTTCACATATGGGATTTGTCTGTTTCCTTGCTCACTGGTCAGGTTTCTTTGACTACATGGTCCTTCTATTATCCCATTCATGTTACTTTTCTACCCTCTCTGTTTATCAACAAAAGTGGTGTGTTTTTTGCTATTGGTCCAGCTGCTGCTCTTCACCAATAGGCCATCTTACTGTTGCCAATCTTTTGGCCTTTTTACGTGTTTGTTCAATCAAGGATTGTTGGTTTCTACAACTTCAGACTATAGGTTGGTTAGCCTTGTTGATTACCTTTAACCTTTGTTCTATGATTCTATCTTATCCTCCCCTGTTCCAATTCTTTCTAATTCATTGCTCCTCTTGTTCGGTTCCTTTGCCTGACTGGAACCTTAATGTGGTTCTACATGCTCTTACCAAGGCCACATTTGAACCATTGGTCACTTACTCCTTGTACCATTGATTTCTTTAAATTTGTTTCCTTCTCATTTTTGCTAATGGTTGTTGCAGATCTAATCTTTATGCATTGAATGCCTCCTACACTTGATTTCACAGATCTTCCATGATTTTGTTTTCTGACCACTTGTTTTTACTTGGGTGGCATGGGAGAGAGTCTGAGTGGGTAGAACAATGACGTGGGAAGTAGGGCAGGAATGTCCATATCAGTGTAGTATAGGTCACTCCCTATTCTATAATATGACAATTTGTTTGGCCAACTGGATGGGTCAAAGCATTCTCATCACGTGACGGAAGGGATTTAGTCCCGGTTCTTGTATGTTAGGTGAGTAAATTGTACAATAGAACACATACTAAACCATGCAGTCTGATAACTTCCCTATCCACATTGCACCTTGTGCCTAACCAATCTTTTGTGTGCAAATAATTGGTTGGCCATGTCTTTTTCTGCCCATCCAAGTGACACTTAGACTCATCTTGCCTTCCTCCTTTGTAATTCTATCTTGGCAAAGAAATGGATGCTGTCTCTCGTAAGTGTTACCCAACTAGTAAGATCTCACTATAGGTGTCACACTCCATGGGCTTTCTCCAAAGGGAGTTCATCTAGGTTTTTGCAATTGCACCAGCCTCTACACTACATCAATATGGAATTCTAGCTTTTGTGTGCAGAGAGATAAGCATATTGTTGTGGAAGTTAACATTTTCCTTACCTGAAAATGCATTTCTGATAGATACCTCTCTGCACATCTTCCCATTTTACTTCCCCACTACCGGTGCACATTATTCTTGCCCCACCTCAGAGTGAACTTAATTTTGAGTACAGGTGTTTATGGGGATCTACTATGTGTGGAGAATGTGTTGTCTTCCTATTAGTGGAAGGCTACTATTGTAACATAATGATTGTCATGCACTAGTGCAGTTCACATTACAACACATCTTAGGTGGGAGATAGCTCAAAGCTAGTGGCAAAGTCTCAAAAGCAGGTGCATGAGGAATAGCTATTGTCTGTGGAGAGGTATCTATCACTGGAGATGTTTATACATATATCAAACATCACTTATTATCTCTTCTAGATACAATATTTAGTGAACAAACACTTTAAAATAACATAATATTAGGTAGAATTAAGCATTATCAAATTTATATAGAATCAGGGGGGATATTTTCCATTAAAAACAGACTTTTGACATGAGAGAACATATTAAAAACAAAAGAAAATTTATTCTGTCTATGCTGTCTTAGATATACATAAAATATGACTACATTTTCTGTAGGTCTCCTCTTTGTATAAACGTGCCCAGGTGTTTGATTCCACAGTTTTGTCACAGCCATCATCATCCTTAACAAAACAAGATACAGAGCCTTTGCATCTAAAAGTTGAAGAAGCTCAGAAGCAATTGAAGGAGGTAAGCTTTGTATATCTAGAAAAATGAATATATGTAAATGTTTCATTATCTACAATTATAGTGGTTATTCACTACTGACTGTATTTGATCAAGAAAGAAGTTATTCTTAAATTACATGTGATGTGTAAACATAACTGTGGTGTTTCAATGTGTAGTTGATATACACAATTTTAGAAATAATGTGTGGATCTTGTATATTAATTAACAACTATTTGCAGGGGACAAAATATCCTTTGGCATTTCAAACTGAATAATTACAGCACTTTCACTGTGTTGTGAGAGGTCTCAAAAATAGCATACAAGAGAAAGGAATGATTTGCAACTGGGAGTTGTTTTGGTTCGCAAATTGTGATGTGAACTCAATGAAGAAAAGTATTTCTAATCTTAACATGAAAATCGTTTTGCACTCAGACTGGTCAAAAAAAGACTCAATATATTCAAGGACAAATCTTAAGGAAAAATACTTCATTAAAAACTGATTTTGTGTACAAACAACTTGTAATGTTTACTAAACATCTGCCAAATTTTGTTGAGATATACATACTGCATTAAAAGTTACTATATGCAAGTAAAAACAGCCACGTGGTCGGTCCTTGGGACCGAGCTTGTATTGAGAAAGTTTGTAACCAGCTCAATGATAAATGTGCAGTGCATGTACTGTACATATGTACTCTAGTGAAGTTGGCTAGGCTGTGGGCACCGACCAGGCACATTCCAAACGTCATGAACAGACTACTACAAAGTGTATGTGTATGCAATATATGCCTGATGAAATGTAAAAATACTATGTGCTATTTGACGGGAAATTCCAAGAAACGAACATCAACTCAAAAGTTTCAAAGGTCATTTGCATAATCTCTGAAACCTCCTAAATACATTTCAAACATTTTTTTTTCAGTGAAACTTTATATTTCATTGTTATTATTTTCTCTATGCTAACTCTGTATAAAGTTGGTCAATTTGATCAACCTCGTAACCACAAAAAATGAAATAAATCTAAATTATCTTTTTTTCTTTCAAGAATGACTTCACATTTTAACATGAAACTACCTTTGTTTATCCTAAGTAACTTTAAAGTTGTAACAGTATACATCTATTTATACTTAAATTTTATTGTTTTATTGCCCTTTGAACCATGTCTAACTACTACTGCTAGAGTACTAGTATTAATTGCACCATTATAAGTTGTAAATCACTTGAGCCATTGGAAACGTATGGTTCACGTTACGCTATCGAGTTACATTACCCACGAGCTATTCCAAGTTGCTTGCTTGCATGCCTTGTGAAAAATTATTATATCATTATTATTATTTATTTTACCTAAACTAATATAAAGACTTTCATATTTTTATATCTTAGTTACTTTTATTGTAATAAATAAAGAATACACATGAAAAACAATGATGACACTTAACCCTATTTTTTTATATTAATGTAGTAGTGCACTGAATAATTTTTATTTAATTAAATAATGCACCAAAGAACATAGAATAATAACATGCAAAAAACAGACAATGTCCCATAACTATCACACTTTTTCTGGCTTTGTAGCTATGCCACGAGAGCTGTTACAAATTCATCTAAGCAAGTCAACATGTTTCTCGGAGAACAAAGCTTGTACCGAAAGAAAGATTAACATTTTTCTGTACAGAAAACAATGTAATATAGTACATCATTTGATAGTTGAAAACCCTGGTTTTTTATTGGTTAAAAATAATATAGTATTAAACATAAGAGAGATCTATTGACAAACCCTGAAAGAGAGGGTGTTACAGGTGGTTGTGGCAAGAAGGCTGATTTTCTATTTGATGGCTCTGTAACCTAACAAAATTGAAGGCTATGAAAATTATGTTTTATCTGAGCAATGACAATATTATAATAAGTAATTTATGTTAATTTTGTACTTCTTGGAGAGGTGATAAATATATTAGAGAGGAGATGATGCTTAGAGAAAAAAATATCACATTTCTCACACTAGGGGAAATTTAGGATCTTTTTTTAATATTGCCTTATAAAATTAAGAACTTAAAACTTATTTAGTATTAAAATAAGGATTATTAGATGTGTATGGAAAAATCAAAAATAATTTTATAATCCTAATTCCGTCAATAAATGCAATTGAAGTGAAAGAAGGCTGTTAGAATCTACTTCAAGTTGCTAATGTAACTCAGTATAAAGTGTGATTTTTTTTGTTTTCTTTATTACAAGCAACTTGGGATTAACATGTAGTGATAAGAGTTTCATTGGCAGTTTTCAGTGTATAATAGTTAAGAATAGTACATATTGTACATGTACTTTACCAGAATTATAATTTCTATACAATCTTCTGTGTACCATTTTTCAGTAAGTTGGCTACTGGTTTTCTGATCATCTTTTTGTATAATATTTTTTTTTAGATATACAAGAGAATAGAAATAGCTGAGGCAGGAAAACAACACCATGACATTTCAAACAATCAGCCCCTTGAAGTTTTAAGATCTAGAGCAGAAAGTCTTCAGGCTGAAGTTGACCAGCAAATAAAAAGATCACCTTCTGGTAAAAACAACAACCTTTTTTAAGCCATATGGTTGCTGTTTAATGTTTTTAGTTAGATAAGTAAGTCTAAATTAATGTCAAAGAGAGGAAACTTTAAAGTGGTTCAAATTTTTAAGTGTCTTTAAAGCTAAATAAACCTTTTCATCATTATTTTATCAGATAGGCCTTTTTACTTTGAGTTTTGCATTGTGTATTATTCTACTTTGTTTATATGGTGTAATAACCTCTGTACTTTATAGCTGTGATTATCTACAAAATCTGTGTATGTAGGATTTTTTGAGTTATTTCTTTAATAAAGTGAGCTTAATTTCCATCTTTGAAAAGTCAAATCAAAGTTGTTATTTGTCAGCAGGGTTTGAAGTGCCAGTTTTTGCATTGGAAAATATTTGATGTATTGGAGTAAGAAACTTATAATTATCTAAGATTGTCCAGAAGTAGTTTGTCATTTTTTTCAAAGATAAAAAGTCAATATGAAAAAACAACAACTGAAGATTCTAAAGTAATTCTCAGTGTGTTGACATTCTGATTAGTTACTGTACTGTACCTATATGTATGAAAATATAACATCTTTTGAGTTGAAAGTAGAACAACAAATGTTCTTAGCAATTAGGATTGTAAAATTATGTCTCTTATGCTTTGTTATTTAATTAAAATTCTATTAAGTTTCAATATTAAGGATTTCTTTGAGCAATGATTTAAACTTTGTTTTCAGTATGTGTCACTAAATATGAGGTAGTAAAGTATAAAAGTATAGAAATTTGGTTGACAAAGATGGTTTTAAAGATGTGAGAGGAATTTCTTGCATTAATATTTTTCTCAGTCTTTGATTTAAGTGATTATATTGTTTTTAAAAATCTTCTATTGTAGTTTATATGACTAACATTCACTATTGTTTTTTCTATATTTATTAAAATTAGTGTTCTTGACACAGCACTTGATAACATAGCATCCCCATTTATCAAACAACATCAGGTTAATTACTTTTGACTTTTTAAACTACAGGCTGTAAACAAGAAGTCAATTTCTAGCTTACATCAGGTTTTGTTAGTTAAATCAGTACTGTGACATTACTGGAATACATTAAGTAGTCTTACATGCTATAACTTCTGGTAAAACAGGACATTTTGTAAGCACATCTAAACTGAGTTTTTCTAACAACTTTTTTCATGTGTAAAATATTTTATATTGCATCTTTGTGCAAAGAAGTTGGATTTAATTTAAAACACATAAATCTTCAGGTAAGGATGTATATGAACAATTCAATACACACAAAGGCAGAATCGTACAGAAACACTGTACACTTTTACCAGACTTGTTTGCAATCTTTAAAATCCAGACATAATACTTAAATTATTTTGAACTCCAAAATGCACAAAACATAATACCAAAATACATAGAAGGACAGGTTTATTTCTAGTGCTAGAAAAACTATTACTAAGGATTTTTCAATTCTAGTAGATCATGGTCTGAAATACATTCAAACACAGACTATATATTATCAAAGAAGTGGTATTAATGCATTCATTATTGTTGTTAATTCTCTTGAATGTGAATCTAAAACAGTAGAAGCAGTTGATTTTAGTTATCATTACAAAAGTCTTCCTATTGATAGAATTAGCTTTTCATCTACAGTTTCAAGATCGTTCAACTATTTCGGTAAAATAATGCTTTATGTTAGTAAAAACAGATGTTTCTATGATAATGTTACTCATAAATATTACTATTTGTATAAGCTATGTATTTATTACTTGACAACACATTTGTACAGTTCAGTCAAAAAATCAAGAGATACCTAAAGGAGGTAACTTAAGCTCACAAGTTTCAGATTTATATTTATTCAAACTTGAATTTTGAAGCATTACAAACCTTAATAAAAAACGCTAGTAACATTGTGGTATCTTTAGGTTTGTTCACAGGGGACGACTTTACCAGTTTTGCATGTTACCTTTCAGGCTGGCCACTGCACCTTATGTTTTTTGTTGAGTGGTAAGGGCTTCTCCTTGACTGCTTCATACTCAGGGCTTGTGCTTTTATCATTATATTCATGATTCGCTCCATCAAAATATGTAACACACAAACACATATAGCCGCTTGTGAGAGAAGAAGCTTAAGTTAGTTGGATCATCAAGGTGGAGAAGTCCTTCTTTGTATCTACCCAATATCTCATCCAATTCAGAGTATTTTTAAACTCTTACCTCAGTCAGGCCCAATCTTTTCCCCCTCATCCACAGTCAACAGAGATCTTACCTCACCAACTTTCATTGTATGTGAGGTTCTTTCAGTTTTGTGAGGTGGGTTTTCATGGATGCACTTATTCCCTCAGATCATGATCACATGTACACCCTTCAGTGGATGCTGTACAATCAATGGAATCTTTCCATGTATCCCTTGGACTCCATTATTGAGCTTCCACCATCCCTTCTGGACATTTTAACATGGTGGCTACATAGAGACAACACCATGGAGGGTGTTCCTCATCTGCCTCCTCATCCCAAGTTGGACCTGTTCACAGATGATTCATTTGGGAGTTGGGGGACATGTTTGGAGCATCTGGAGGTTTCAGATTGTGACGTGTGCAATTTGACCTGCCTGCATGCTCAGGGTTAATCATGCATGCACCTATCTAATGCGCAATCAGTCATGTAGGCACATTCACATTCTCTTCCAGAACCTGGGAGTCATCAGTTTCCATTATTTCATGCTATTGCTGATATTTGTTTATCACTTGAAATATGAACTCAAAACTACTACATCAAACATTTATAATTCTGTGAAAAGCGAAGCTGAAATACCAGAGGAGGTGTTCAGTCAAAACTCCGAAGATGGAACATGTGATAACAGATATTATTCTCAACATATGATATACTATAAACCAGTACTGGTACTGACTGTAGAACCTGTTATACATATTACCTGTGACATCACTGCCCACATCTGCAGCAACATGCTACTGCATTAGTATTTGCAAATTGTAATTCAACATCTGTACTATACTGAACAAGCAAAAACCCTTTCACTTTGCACTACCTTCCTTCCTGACAAAATTCAATGTTTTAAACACATACATTGGTACACTTATGCACTTGACACACTTGTGAATTATATAGTTTAGCATGTTTACCAATTTTGTTTCAGATTAGATTAACATTAAATTTGTTTCTTAATATAGCTGAAATCTTAAAACGTCTAGTTGGGCAGTGACTTTTGTCATTTGAAAAGATTGATTTTTCTGACTATTTATTGAGAGAAAGAGTTAAAAATATGGTATCTTCTCAAAAATAAATTTTACTTCAGTCACTTCCAGTGTGCATACTGTATATCCCTAAAATGTCATCAATATGATAGACATATATTTGACACCACTTTACAGCAACTTGGTCTCAAGCAACAAAATCACATATTAAAGCTGGACAGGCAAATTATTATATATATACATTTTTTGTTCTACAAATTTGAGCTCTGAAAATTTTGTATAACAGTGTCTGGTTGATTGTTGGAATATAATGTTGTGAAGTTGTAAAAGCAAATATAAGTATTACAGAACCATGCAGAACTTCTGCCATTGAAGGTGTATGAAGGTTTTCAACCCTGTATGTGTTTGTCAACTAGGTTTCTCAAAAACTGCTCAATGGATTTGGACTAAAGTTGGTATACATTTGGACTATGACCCAACTTATAAATGGTTAAATTTTGGAGGGTCAAGGTCACAGTAAGGTCACTAAAATAAAATAAAATCCATGTGTTAACATAGGAACAAATTTTTCACACTATTTTGCTCTATAACTCAGTTTAAAAGGATTGGATTTTGATGAAACTTGTTGGACATATGTAGAATATTATTCCCTTTTTCCTGCCAAAAATGATCCATGTCTGTTGAGAGCGATAGACGTATGGACATAATTTGTATTTTTTGAGAGCCGAATATGATCAACACCTCGAGGGAAAGGTATGCACTCGAATGAGTGCCCCTCTAGTTTAATGAATCTAAGTTGTTACTTCAAATTCCAAATCCATGAAATGAGGTGGTGTTTCATTATAAGTAGAGTGTGAACAACTTATGACAAGTAAACATGAAAAGTTAATTCTTTTTTAAAATGTTAGTTGCATATATCATCAAGATCTCAAGTTGTTTGAGAATATTTTTGTTTTAATGCCAAATGAAAATAATATGTTGTTTTCAATATTATTACATTTATAGATGACAGTCAAACTGTTTATCTAACACAAGGGTTTTAGGTGTTTTTTGAATTTTATTTTGAACTTATAAAGGTTGTGTCAACTTATGAAGATATTGTTTGAATAAAATTGAAGTTAGGTCCATTCTGTTTTTTATCTACTAAGTGGCTGATATAAGGAAAAAGAAATACCCTTCTTATAAAATTAAAGATTATTTCTATTGTAATAAGTTAACATAAATTACTAAATATTAATAAATGATAAGCTCAAAATGTAAAAAGTGGATCATTTCAAGTGGCAAATATTTGTTTTCTTGACCACAATTTTTAGCCTAATAGTTTCAGACATAATATTCTTTGTTGGAGTTTAGTATTTAATTTTAATTATATTAATACTGTTAGTTTGATGGTCTTGTTCATGTAGTAATATTTATATAATGAGTATTAATATTTTCTTTAATAAAAGTGTCATGACAAAAGACTGTATAATATATGCATGTGGAAATATATTACTGATAGCAAAGTAGGATATGAAGTTTACATAATATTACCGTTGGTACCAAGCATTTTAAGCAGGGCAGAAAGAGATTTTTTGTTCTTTCAGCACACACTTATTGTTATGAACATTTGGGATCATATCCTTTCCGTCATTTTTTACTGTATATGACACCTCTGCTATTTTTCTTGCAAATGCTAATTAGCTCATTAAACTTTGAGTCACTTTTCAGCCAAAAGTGATAATAATGGGATTTCATAGGTAACATTTTCTGTATTCCATCTTCTAAGCTACCAATATGTTTTTATTCCTATGTATTTCAGATTTTAAATTTTATTATCTGATTTATGACCAAATATACATAATGCAAACCTTCAGAAAATGTAATTCCACACGTTTTGTAAACGTGAGAACCCACTATTCATACTCTTACTTAGGTTGAATCTTGTTTTAAAGAAATAGTATAACTATAATGAATGTTACAGTAAAATAATCTTTTAATAATTTTTTGACAGATTATTTTCCAGATTTTTACCATGTGTACATGAAGAGATGTGTACAAAAAAAAAATACAGGCAAACTTATTTTCCTCTGTTAATGTGGAAACAATAAGAAAAACTGTTGTTTTTAGAGCTATGCATTCTTAAATTAATATTGATGAGTATCATTGGTAGTGTTAAAGGTAATCTATACCTAACATCTGTAGGCCTAACAGTAATTAATGCTGAATTGTCTTGAGTGGAGACAATGTCTGATTGTTAGAAATATTTTATGATATTCTTATTTAGAGTAACATTAATTAAAATATTAATAGTATGTGGATTTGTGCCTCATTTTTTGTTTTCTCTTGTTATAATTTGTATATTCAAATTGTTCACTTCTTATGTATATATTTCTGTTGTAATTACAAATATTGTTTGTTTGTTTTGTACCTCTAGATTACTGATGATGGAATTTCGATGATTCCGAAACATTTAATAAATGCTTCCTACTATCATGTTCGTGTTTTGCTTTATCATTATGTGGATTTAATGCTCAAAGATATGTCTATTTAAATTGAATTGAGATTCTAGTTCATGCAGTTTTAAATTTTTTGGCGTATATATGTAATTCAAATCATTATATTTCATATATGGAAACTAGAAATGAGTAGAGAAAACCTTTGAAAAAGAGATATTTTAATTATTTCTTAAGAATGTATAAGATGGGTTTCATAAAGCAAAAGCTAAGATTCAGAATTTCACTTCCTTTATAGGGTTTTATACTCATCCTCCACTTTTGATGACCCTATTAAAAAAACACTTAGAAACAGAAATCAGTAGCCTTCACCAGACACTAGCCACCATCAGATCACAAAGATTGTCATGTGAGCAACATTTAAACAGGTAACTTTTCTTTTTCTGTGTTGAATATCTTGTTTATTTTATGGTTGATGTGAAAGAAATTTTGGTTTGACAATTGGAGAAGATACAAAATAAATCTTCCTATTATATCTTCTTTGAATTGTGCTTAAACTATATCAACAGCATCTTAAGCTAGTGATCTCAATGGTGGAAATGTATGCACTGGGTAGTTGTTAACTGCAACTAAGAGAAGTTAGAAGAAAATTTCACATTAAACATTGAGTCACATTTTAGGGTATTCTTATTTCATTTAAACATCCCATCCAACAAGAAGACTTTCTCAAATAATTTTATGTATATATATATAATACTGAATAATTCATAAACAGATAAACAAAACAACTTGTTGATTTTTTTTTAGGATTTTTCTATTCATTCCAAAGAGTAACTATTTTTGCTAAGAACCTATTATTCATTTCTTAATTTTAAAGCATTTCCCTTAGTTTTTACATAGGCCTTTGTTGCAGCCTTTTTATTATGCCATATCAAGTGGTTTGTTCATTTACTCATGAAACACAGCCTTGAAAACAGTTGTAAAGAAAGTTTAAATACGATTGGATATAGTAAGAATTAGATTATTATTTAACCCGATGACTACCAGTACTAACTTTCTTAGTAGGCAATGCAAGTGTGCATTTG
>NW_013667004.1:242161-274265 GCF_000517525.1 Limulus polyphemus | reverse complement strand
CCAATAAAAGATGAGTTCTCTATAATTATTTCATTTCACAAATGATTTTGCCCTCACAATAAGACAAAATGGCCCCGGAGAGTATCGGGTTAATCCTGTTGATTTACAAATCTTTGTCTAAAGTTTGGGTGTTTTTACTCTTTAGTAGATATGATAGATATACTATGTTTTTATTGTTATAATGTTTATAAACAAATAAAATGATCATCAAATCGGATAACACACCGGGCAACAACAAAAATTTTTTTCTCTGCTACAAGAATGAATGCAACTGTTTCTCAGTAATTTGCTCAGTGATGCTGATTATAAAAATCATTTTAACAATTACTGATCACCTGTAGTTTTTGAGTTATGATTTATTCAAAGTATTTTTACATATTGTGAAAATAACTTTTTTTTAAAAAAACTTCATTTATTTGTTGAAAATTGCATTTAAGAATGTTCAAAAGCAATACATAATACCAATACCAGTTTCAAATGCAATGAGTATAATAAGATTATATACTGAAAATACATTCAGGCTATGTTCAAAACTTTAACTTTGTTACCTAATTTCTGCTTGACTTGTTGTTCCTTTTGTGTATGTTCTAATTTTCATGCTGTAAGGACCAACAGTAATATACCATCATTGTAGGATGCCATCATCATGGATATTGCTGGTGGAAGTGCTCACCATGCTTATCATTCATTGCAAATAAATCATTTGGAAAAAAGTCTAAATGAGAGTGTAAGAAGTGCATAATTACTGACATCCAAATTTTCCTGTAGTTCTCAAGCATATCATCAATCATCACAGCATAGCTTTTATCTCTGTGATTTCCTAAGAAATGTTTGATAACTAGTTTAAATGATTTCCAGGTAGCAAATTCTTTCTGATTGAATGCTTTTTCAAAATCATCATCCAATAGCACTTCCCAAATCTGTGGCCCAATAAAGATACATCCTTTTATTTTTGCTTCACTGATATTTGGAAACTTGTAAGACAGATATCTGAAACCATTATCATCTTTGTTCATTTCTTTTACAAAATTCTTTGAGTCCCAATCTAACTCTACCATGATGGGCATCATTTTCTGTGCATGTCACAATGTTTTAATGAAGTAGATTCAAAATTTAATTAAACTACTTTCTTGTCATGCCAATAAATATAGCATAAAAATGTATCTGATAATCCATATTTCAATAGTATACAAGTTTTGAATTAATAATTTTATAAGGCAATATTAAACACAATTCCTGAATTTCCCCTAGTATAAGAATTGGGATATTTTCTCTCTAGGCATCCCCTGTTTTCTAATTTATTTACCAACCCATCAAAGAAGTATGAAATTTAACATAAATTACTTATTCTAATGTTTTCATTGCTCAGGCAAAGCATAACTTTTTATAGCCTTCAATCTTATTTGGTTACAGAGCCATCAAATAGAAAGTTGGACCTCTCTTGCCACACCCACTTATCACATCCTCTCTATCAGAAATTGCCAATAGTTCTCTCTTATGTTCAATGCTATAGTATTTATAACATTACAGCCAAGGTTTTTATCTATCAAGTGACATATTATATCACATTGTTTTCAGTAAAGAGAATTGTAAATTTCTCTTTCAGTCCAAGCTTGATTCCATGGGAAATACATCAACAAGCTTAGAGATAGTTAGAAAGCCAGAAGAATTGTGATGGTTATTGGACATTGTCTGCTTTTGCACATTATTATTCTGTGTTCTTTGATGCATTATTTAATTAAAATAAAAAATTATTTAGTGCAGTACTACCATTAGTATGAAAATTTAGGGTTAAGTGTCATCAACAGTTGACAGAAAACAAGAAGACCCAGGTAAGTACTTTTTTCTTGTTTTTCATGTGCATTATTTATTTATTATTATAAAAGTAACTAAAATATAAAAAATAACAAACTTTATATGTTAATTTAGGTTAGATTAGGTGAAATATATAATAACAATAATATAATTTTCACGAGGTATGTTTGTGAGCAGCTCGGGATTAGCTCGTGCAAAGTGTACTTCAATAACATAACTTGAGCTGCACGTTCACCAAGTGATTTACAACTTAAAATGACCAGAATAGTAGTGAGCCAGCATTCAAAGGGCAATAAAACATAAATAGATGTATAACGTTACAAGATTAAGGATATTTGGTTAAACAAATGTAGTTTTATATTACAATCTGAAATAATTCTAGAAATTAAGATATGATAATTTAGATTTATTTAGATTTTATTTGGTGGTTACAAGGCTAGTCAAATTGACCAACTTTGTGTAAAGTTAGCAATGGGAAAATAATAGACAAAATATAAAGTTTTGCTGAAAAAAATGTTTGAAATTTATTTAGAAGGTTTCAGAAATTTGAGATTTTTAAGATGAATAAAGTATTTTTAATATTAACGTGAAAATCACTTAGCACTCGGACTAGTATATAGAAATACTATACATGTTCATGGACAAATCTTTAGTAAAAATACTCTACTAAAAAAAGCTGATTTGTTTGTGAAGAAAAGACTTGTATTATTTACTAAAAGTCTACCAAATTTTGTGAAGATACACAAAGTATATTAAAACTCATAATATGGAAATTATAATGAGTATAAAAGTGGTTACGAGGCTAGTCGATTTGACCGACTTTGTTGTGGGAGAGTTAATATGAAGTGGGGGTAGAAACACATTTTGAGGATTCACTAAAGGCGAGATTCTGATCCCCTGGTATGTAATTCTCTCTCATTGGCTATTCCTTCTTTTTGAAATGATTTTTATAATCTCAGCTGTCCCAGAGACACAAAAAGCAATAATGGACAATGTTTGGTATACCCACTCTGAAGGCCTAACAGGAATGTAATAATTTTGAGATCACCACATATGTTCCATCTATAGTGATCATATTTGATGAACTCAAGTATAATCTGCATGCTTTGGTAAGTTTCATGTTCACAGCATGAGCAACAGGAATTAATGGCTTAGTATTTCCATTGTGCAAAAGTACAGCTTTAAGACTAACTTAGATGAGTCGATAAAAAGTCTCCATTCTTGAGGATGATGTTCAGTATTTAATTCTTCCATTAGAGAATCAGCATTTCTACAGAAACACACAGTATCTTGCATGCTGTAGTGAGAAGCAAGACTGATGTTGACTTTAGTAAATTGAAACTGTTGTTCCTGGAGCTAATAAATTCCATTACTGTAAATGAAGGACTAGAAGTTCCCCATGTTGCTTTGATGGAGACAAGTCATGAGTTAGATAATTTAGGTGTTTTTGTGTTATCAGATGAGGTAGTTTATATTGAGGTGTCACAAGAATAGAATTACTAGATGAAGAGGATGAAGATGATTCATTGCATTCTTTGCAGGAGAACTCTTCTGTTTCCCAATTTACTGGAAAATCATCTTCATGAGGTACTGGTCTCATTGCAGATGTAATCTCTGGATATTCAATGTATTGTTTAGTTTTGCCTGAATGTCCAAAAGCATCAGTTGGGCAAAAATAACAGTTAGTTAGATGATCTTTAGGCTCTCACTGTATCATGGGAACTGCAAATGGCATACTTGCTCTCTTCTTTTTCAGCCACTGTGTCATGCCAATGTTTTCCTTGGTCACCAATTTTACACCCAAAATAGTGGTAGTAAGCTACCTTTAACTTGTGTGTAACGTTTTTCCTTCATGAAACTGTAATGTATTTTCCACAAATGTGGCAGAAACTGTTTTGGTGGTTTTTGCACTTTTGGACTTGACTTGAACTGGAGGATCCAGCATTTCAAAAGATTTAAAAAACTAAGTTTTGCAGAATTTGTTTATATCTCGGGTATGATGTGAGGAAGAAGATTGGACTTTGGTTTGACTGTTGCAGAGCAAGGCAAAGTGACTAACTGAGTGAGTGAGAGGCATCTGTGTCTGCTTCTTTTATGCTCAGTCGAGGGACTTATTGAATGTTCTAGCAAACTGAGAATGTGAGGGTTTCGTGATTCCTGGGTGGTGCAAGTGAGCGTGGGAATGAAGCAAAAGTGGTGCAATTTGCAATAATTATTTTGAAAATGAATAGCATATATGATCATATTTGGAATTTTGCAACAATACAATACAGTCAGTATTGAATTTATCTAAAATGCATGCCTTTTGCCAATTAAACTGTTCAAGTAAACTTAATTTCACAGCATAAATCTATTGTACTGAGTTGATTGCATGGTATTCACATAGTGCTGATAAAATATTGAGATATTAGAATAACTCAAAATATAGAGATGATGGAAAAATTCTAACTACATTTTTGATATCAGCACCATCAAATTACCACGAATCACTTGAGTTTTCTCCAGTAGCAAATTTTTTGTTGTGCAGTTTAAGTTAAGTCTACTCTTTATTGGTTATGGAAGGAGATTGCAAAATATTATTATGACTCAAATCTTTATTGATTATTATTTTTATTTTTATCCTATTCAAACTACATACATAAATAAATAGGCTAACTGGTTTCTTATTTCTAGTTGTCATTGTGCTGTGTTTTAAATAAAAACATTATTACCCTTATACCTGATAGTAAAACATGTTTCCAAGATGATACCACACTTCTTTACACAGTTTAGCTATCTTCCTCGCACAACTGTCTTAGAGATTTACATGCTACTAGCCTTATTGAACTCTCACCTAATCTCATGAGATTTCTTGTGAATTGTGCTACTGCATAATGACATCATTATGTAGCAAACACTCACCACTAATAGGAGGGAGACATACCTCCATGCACAATAACTTCCCCCTATGCATTTGCACCAGAGAAATTCATTTTTTCTTCTCTGCACTGTATTGATCAGACATGTTTAAATTTTCTAGTTTGTGTTCAACTTCATAAGACTTGCATTGTTAATGAAACTGGTATTTGTTTTCTTTTGCTTCGAAAGCTTTAACTTTTATTATGAATTCTCAAAGGACAGTGATTTATATTTGGTCCTGAATGTGTGATGTTGTTCACACTTTGGCCATATTTCATCTGTGGTTTTTGAAGATTCCTTTACTGTCAGGATCATTGCAGCCATTGTTCAACGTGTTGTGGAGAATCACACACTTAATGGGCCTCCTATTTCCCTTCTGTCACCCAAATTTCTTTCTCAACAGTCAGGAATGATCTATTGAACTATGTCCTTTACCTGATTTGCTTTGGGTAATACTTTACCGTTCATGAGACGACCTTAACCTTTCAACCTTTTTCTTGATTTCATTCTCAGGTTTTTCCTTTCCTTATCTTTTGTCTGAGTTCTTTATTATTACTTTTGTTTTCTTATTTTATTACTTGGTTCTTGGGGTTTATCTTGTCTTTTCCCCCCTACTTGTTGTTAGGCTTGATTCTGTTTTCTTTCTCTAATAGCTTTTCTCGTGCCCAAATGCCTCATCCCCTCATGTGCATGCCTCATTTTATCCTGATCTGTAGCCTTGCTTTCTTTCCTTTCACAATTCCCTGTCTTTGATATCTATCTGGCCAGCTTGGGGACCATGCCCCTTACCTTCTTGTTAACTTCTAGTTTCACATTTTCACGTTTTTTGTCTTTTTCTCTCTACCCTTCTGTATTCCTTCTCCTAATTCTACCTTTTGTTTAGGGCACCTTTTCATTCTTTTGATGGCTTCCGTAGGTGTTTGTTCTTTTCTCTGTATAGTCTGTTCTACTTTTTCTACTTTATCACTGTACTTTTACCCTTATCTTTGGGACTCATTGAGTTGGTTATTTGCCTCTTTCCTATACTCCTTCATTCTCCTTATGTACCTCCTTTTCATCTGACACCCTTTCTTTGCCCAGATGTCTTCTATGGCATTCTTTTTCCTCTGGTGACTTAGACTTCTGGCCTCAGTATCTTCCCACATTTTATTTTCCTCTTTCTTGACCTTGCCCCTTGCCTTACTCCTTTTTCTCATCTAGATCTTTCTCCTTCTCACCTTCCCATTCCAGATTCAAGGCCTTTCTCTGTTTCTTGTCTTTCTCTACCAGTAGTCTAGTTTGTCACTCTTCTTATCACTGACTATCACACTTGTACGATTATTTGGGTACCTATCTCTTCTCTTACTGTTGATTTCACTTTCTGCCAACAGTCATTTTCTATTTCTCCACCTTGGTCTTTTTCCTTGCTCCTCTTCTCTTACCATTTCCTTTTCACCTCTCTCTGTCCCATCTGCAGTCATTTTAACCCAGTCTGCAGTTGGCCTGTCCTTTGTTTGTTTTTTATACTTCCTCCTCCTTTTATGTGTTTTCCCATTCCTTGCTCTTCCTTTAAACTCAGTATCAGACCATATTATATCATTTAGCATCATATGGGCCAACACTTGCCATATTCACAGCCTGGGGCTAGAATTCTGTTTCTTGGATAGTTTCCTTCTGTTAGTCCATTCTTGGATGTTTCTTCTTCTAACTCACTTCCTTTCCTATGCCCACTTGGTTCGGGGGGGGGGGGCTTATCCTGGAATCTATATCCTTTTTCTCAAATGAGTTCAGTCTGTCAGCCTTTGAGTTATGGAATATCTGGCAACCAGGTTTTACACTTCTTGTTCTTATCCTACACAGGAGGTTATTTTGATTTGGGGAAAGCACTAATGTCTCCAACTATGGACCTTACAGTCCTATGATTTTCATTCTTGGGGGTCCATTTTTACCTTTTTGAGCACCTTGGGGTATTATCTTGGTGATTGGACCATGTCCAGACTACTTTCTGCACTCACCACCTTTCACACACTATTCTTCAAGCATATTCCCATTCCTGGCCCTACTGGTGGATCATTTAATCATGTTCCACTCTGTCTTTTACACAGTTGTTTCTTTCACCAATTGCTCATGAGGTTCCTGTTTCAGGTCCCTTTACTCTTGGTCGTTAGACGTACAACTTTGGGGCCATTCATATCCTTTATTCATCAAGAACTATTTTCTTACCTTTGTGCACATGGCATTTGCCCAATCTATCACTTGTTGGGCTGAGTTTTTCACTTTTGTGTTACTCCTCTTGTTACATTCTTTTTGCTGCCTTTTTCTGTCAGTGACTGTGACAGGTTTTTGTCCTGAGTCATTCTGGCACTCATCCTTTTTTCTTTGACTGTTGGTCACTGGCTTATCACTTTTAATTGTCAAGAGGCCTTGTCGTTTTGGTCTTTCTTCTTTCTCAGTACTACAAGATATTTCTTCCCATGTCTTCACTACTCTGTTCTGCTCCTTTTTTCTCCTCTCTCCTCTTCAACCTGCTTCCATATCTGACTGGGACCTTAATATGACTTACATAATCTGGTACATGTCCCATTTGAACCATTGGTTTCCTGGCTTGTTTTCTCCCCCTCTTTAGCTACTATTACTATTATTTGTATGTTTATCCCAGGGTTGTTTCTCATGCCCTCTTTTACTGCACTTCTGTATCTCTCTCCTCAGCCAGTTCAACCTTTCCTTTCTCAGTCTTTAACTGCTTAGGAGGTTGCCTGTGCTTCTTTCCTATCTACTTTCCTTCTGTCTCTCACTTATTGGACTGTTTGGACCTGGACCAGCTCCCATGACCTGTTGGGCTGTGCAAAGTCCTTGTTGCTGGACCTTCTTTTTCCATGAACCACTTTCCTTATCATCTTACTGGTTGGATCTGTTATTTTGAGTTGGGCATGTTCATAGACTAGTTTACATTTCTTCACATTTTTTGTCACTATCTTTTTGTGTTACATCTGTTCTTTGCTGGCCCTAGGACAAACACCTCCAGGCAGGCATGTGGATGATCTCCATACATTAGTCTCCTCTACACCTTCTGGCTGTTTTATCTCCTGATGGTTTTTGACTTGCACAGTTTGACATTTTTCTATCATCTCATTGTCTTTCAGAAGCATACATATTATTTCTCTTTCAGACACCATTTTGAATTCTTATGACCCTATCAGGTAGTTGGTGGTGCCTCACAGAGTATATTTATTTCCCAAAATCCACTTCCTGCACACTAACTTCCTCTACGCATTGCACTTGTGAATCATTCTTCTCAGCACTGTACCCATCATGTTTTTCTTTTTCAATTTTACAAGATTTGCAAAGTTTAAGGAATTTAATTTCCTTCTTTTTTTCAACAAACTATAAACTCACAAGTTCATTTAACATCTTCTACTACTTGTGTGAGTGAGCAATTTTCTCATACTGGTAATGTATAAACTATGGCTTATGGAGGCACATTGACTGAGGATAATATGATGGCTGTTGTACGTAGGGTAGTGGGTTCCCTTGTGTAACCAGGACCTTCAGTCCCATCCCCTCGTTTTGAGGTGAGTATGAGGAGGATGAATTTGAGTACTTGTTTTCTCCTCCTGGTTATGCTTTGGAAACTTTGGGATAGACCCTGTTGAAGAGAACCCTCAAACTTTCTCACATTATGAGGACATTATTTCACATGTATGTACAATTATTTTTCTTACCTCTGTGACACATGATACTTCTCATTCCATTCTTCTTAATCCTAACATTAACTACTTTTCATTTTACCTCTTTTTGATATTGGTGTTCAAGCTGTTTTCTTCCTTGACCAACTACATTCCCACAACCTCATGCCTTGACCTCCTTGTTTATCTGATACTTATATATATACTGAATTTCAGTCATTCTGAATTCCCTTTTCAATTTCCAAATCTGTAATCTCTCTTGTCTGATTGGGGGGAGTGGGGCTATTTGGCATATGTTTCACCCTCCGGTGCCCAATAATTCTGTCCTCACCTGATCCTTCCTACTGTAATTTGTTACTTCTCCTTTCTGCACCTCACATCTGAGGCACTTCACTGATATAGCCAATTCCACCTCTCTTTCCATTTCCTATTTACTTAGCTCATTGCTTGGAATTGTTAGGTAGGGATACACTCCTTTCCCACGTTCAACTTCCCTCTTCCCTTCTACAAGATCTTTGTCTATTCCTTCTTTGCCCTGAAGTTTAGGGGATATTCCTGATTTGATTGAATTGTGGAAAGAGGTCATCCATCACCAATCCTTGTTTTGTCCTTAGTTTCCACACTTTCCCAGACCCAACCCCCACCACTGTACCTTGATCTATTCCACTGCTTCCCATCTTTTAATTTTCACTTCCCAACTAACTTCTTCTATCTGATGTTAGACAGATCAATCCTGTCACAGTTTGTGTACCTTTGGTCTTTTCTATAGAGAGGTTAATATACATCTTACACATGGGCTTTCTCTCCAATTCATTCTCCTTCCTCCTCTCATCCCTAATTCCATTTTCTTTTCTCTTGCATCCAATCCCATCTATCTACAATGTCTTGAGGAGGTGATATTCATCAACACTTGTAAAATCTCATTGCTCCCCCTCAATATCTTGTTCACCTGGGAATGTTTTTCAACTTCTTTCTAAGCTGTGCTCACCATTCTCCTATCTACCTGTGAGCTATGGAACTACTAGTCACCAGGATTGATGCCAATATTACTTATACTGTATGAGAGGTTTTTGGGGACCATGGCTTCACTGGAACCACTTATCTCTTTGGGTTGTGCACATATGCACTTCCTCCAGTAGTCTTTACATGACCAGTGGAACCACTCACTGGAATCTTTGACCTCATTGGTTCTCCTGTCCCATCCTTTAATCAAGGATCTGTATTGGTGGCCAGATCAATCCAATATCATCATCAGTGTTCCATTACCTCCACCCAAACCAGACCGGCACCTCTTCGCCAATGCTTTCCTCTTTCGTTGGGTAGCATATCTGAACAACAGTTTCATTTCCAATATGTGGATCCAGGATGAATCCTCTCTACATATCATAGCATTTGAACTTCTTGCAATCTTGTCTACAACATTTTGCCTTTCTCAAAAATGCAAGGTGTTTTTCTCTCCAGTTCTCTCCACCTTGCTCCAATCCTTTCTTCTCCATAGACCTCCTCACCCTGTTTCCCACTGGGACCTCAGTGTCATTCTGCCTGCTTTTACCTGTGCCCCTTTTAAGCTGTTGACAACCTGAAACTTATACTGCCTTTCTCCGAAGACCAGTATCCTTTTTCTCCTCACCTGTGGTTGCCATCATTCAGAAATCTGTGCTATTGACTCTTCCCTTACATTTTTCTATCCTTCTTATATTCTTCTGACTGGTCCTTCCTCCCTAAGACTTCAGCTGCTCAAGAAGGTGACTGATTCTTTCTCCTATCTCCCTTCTATTTCACACCTTTGTGGTCTATCAGACCCGGAGAGACTGTTGTGTCCTCTTCATGCCATTCTTTGCTGCTTTGCTTGTACCCCCTCACTTTCAAAGCACCCATCTTCTACTTTTATTCCATTAGATTCCTCTTCCTCCAGGGACACATCTTCTTCTACCCCTACAGGATGGATCCATCAACTTCTACATTTTGTCTACTCCTCATTAGGGATCGATGCTTGCACACTGTTCCAAATTCATCACCATCCATTCCCTCACCACTTGTTTCAAACAGCTGCTGCACAAGATTTTTTAGGCTGACATGAGAACTACCTCACACACCTTCGTCACCCACTATCTTCATCATGTGGCTGTCTTGTCTCCACTATTCTACAGTCTATCCACCATCCCTAGATTGGTGAGTACCTTTCCTTTTTTTTTACAGCATTTGCTTATAGGATCCCACCAGGTGTCTGGTGGTGCCTCCCAGGGTATACTTATTTCCCCAAATTACACATTGAGAAAGGATAAGGGAAAGTGCTCATACCATCTGCTCTGACTTCATATATACCTACTGTGAGATGGGGTTTTCGGCTAGACCACTTGAGGTATTCATGTGGTATATTTCAATATCTGACTACTTTCCAATCTAGATAGTACCCATTCCATGGGCTATAATGGAGAAAAACCAGCACTAGCTTGTGTTCTGCCCATTATCTTGGCTCACACTTGCTGGATTTTCAAAATAGAAACAAGTGGTCACCTGTTGCACTGTTTCCAATAAAATACATTTCTGGCTGAAAGACTGTTGGGGATCTGGACATTCTCTTTGAGTCTCCCCACCATGAATTCCTATTTGAATGGAGCATGGGAGATCCTGGCCATTTATCACTGGGGTAGTGGACCATAGAGAATTCTCATTGATTGGGACCTAACCACTGGGGCAAGAACAAAGGGTGCCAGTCAGTGGGAAGTGGGGCAGTGGTGACACTGTAAGTGTAGTGCAGGTCACCCCTCACATAACTATTCTTATAACATACCACTTGTGCCCTCCTACTATGGCCTTAGTCTGTAGAGTTGAGTTGAGGCAAGCATACACTAACAAACCATGTCCTCCTCTTGCAACAGACATCTATTCAGTAGAGTCGAGGTGAGCATACACTATACATGTGTGCTCTCTTCCTGTGGTCATCACCTGTTCGGTTGAGATGAGCATGAGCTAACAAGCTGTGCCCTCCTCCTGTACTTGATGTCTGTTCAGTCGAGTCAAGGCATGCACACACACACACACCATTACACACTTTATTGCATGGATACTGTGCTCTCCACCTGCAGCTTGTGTTGGTCCAATAGTCAGATGGTAGAGGTTTGAACACACCACAACCATGATATACATATTGGCTCTGCAACCTTATGTGTGCAAGTTATTGGATGGCCATATTCTTAATTCACCCATCCCTGTGGTACATGAAGCTTATTTGCCTCTTCCTCCCATTTTTTCCTAGGCAAAGAAGAGACGCAATTTCCTATGAGTGTGTCCGTATGGAGCCCCTGCCATTGGGTGTCACAGTCCATGGATTTTCTTTGGGTGCTTTCTGAAGGGAACTTATCTAGGTAACTTTTTGCACTGGCCTCTCCACCACTTCATCTTGGGATTCTAGCTGAAATGTGTGCAGCAATGTGGTATCATCTTGGACGTTAACATTTCCATATCTGAAAATATATTTCTGAAAGATACTTACACCTCACGCACATTCCCATCCATCATCCCCACTCCCGGTACTCGTTTTTACTTCTTTTGTCAAAGAATGGAGATTCATGAATGCAAATGCATATAGAGGGAGTTAGTGAGTAAGAGGTGTGTCTCCCTCCTATTGATGGAGGGCTTTTGCTACATAATAACATCATTATGCAGTAGCACGATTCACATTCTCCACATGCAAAATTTCTTAAGGCTTAGCAAGCTATGACAAGCAGCGACCGAGTATAAAGGTAAGAACTGGAAGAAATAATTGTTTGCTTTACTTCTTTATTTACTGTTCTTTGTTTTAAGAAAAATAAGTGTAAGAAGTTATTTGTAAATAGCAATAATTTATATACTTATATAATGTATAATAATTGAAATGTGACAGTATTTTACAAAATACTACTCCACTAAAACACAACCAAGACAGGTCACTTTGTACAGACTAAAGGTCAGTTTTATATTATTGGATTTGGTAACATGAGAGCATGTGTACCACATCATTGTAATATCTGTATTGTTAGCCAGGCACGGCTGAAAGGTCAATATAATAAAAATAATAAATATGTATAATGTTATGAGATTTAACCTATTTAGTCTAAACATTTATATTTTCGTGTTATTATCTGTAGTCATTGTAGAACAAAAATGGCATAATGTATATTTATTTCCTAATTTTTTATGGTGGTTATGTTGGATAATTGTTAGTGGATAGTTATCAAACGTTTCTTAAGAAAAAACTTTATATTTTATCTGTTATTTTTAGACAATATAAGGATTTTGCATGTGAAATTTGAAAATTTTTCTGATGCATAAAAATATTTTTAATCTTAAAATAAAAATTACTTTGCATGTTGGATAAGCAACATGTGAAAAGAGAAAAAAAGGCATGAGAATATCATTGCTTTAGAAAAAAAATCACAATTAAATATATTATTTTTCAAAAACTACATACTTATAAGACCTTTGATCTCAAATTTAAAAGAATTTCATCCACTAGTTTCATTTTTGTAAAGAACTTTCACGAGAGTTGCATACCTAATCAAAATGTAAGTAGATTGTAGTCAAAGCATTAAAGGCTAGTGGAATACAAATCTCTAAGGCATACACATGGGAAAGATGGCTTATCTATGTGAAAGGTAGGTGTTTATCAGAAATACATTTTCGGGTAAGGAAAATATTAATGTCCAGAATTTTTGTTCTAATCTATATTTGTTTTTTCCTAACATAACATGTTTGGATGACAAGGTGATCATTGATAGTACATGTTGACCACTACATTACCTGTATAAGAGGACAGCATTGCTACATCTTCATGCTTTATGTTTCTACAGGCTCTTGTAGAATCTATGCTCTAATACTTGATGAATTAGTTTTTTTGTTTATTTTTTTCAGTAAAAAAAAATCTTGAATCTACTGTGGTATATAGATGTATCACTTAAAATGAATTTAGATTTTGTTTCTTGGGAAAAGATAAAACTACATGGTTAGTTGCATTTGGTCATTGTTCATTAATATATTTTTTGGAAAGAAGAGAATTTTACTTATTTTAATAATACAGTTATATGGTAAATTACAAATTTTTTCAGTTATGTGCTTATCTAAGTTGATGTTTTTTTTTTTGGCATTTATTAAGCTCCTTTCAAATTTCAGTCATCATGAAAGATCTTTTTAATGTGGTAACTTGTAGGTGACTTTAAATTTAATTGCTGGTTTTATTTGTTATTAAAAATAGATTGTAATATGATCTTTCTTTTGGAGATACTTTAATGTACATAACTATTGTGAGTGAGAAGTGCACATCTTTTTTAATTTCATGTTAATGTTTAGAAACTTTCTAATAACATACTCTGACTGCTAAACGTACAAACACATATAAATTATGGTCACTGATGAGCACGTTAATTTAAAGGTGTGCAGACATTGGACTTTGTTTCTTGATACTAAAATAAATGTCACCTATACACAAACAGTAATTTAGTTGTACTGCAAAAGCTCCTACTTTCAGTAACAATTGAGTCTCAATATTATAATAAAAGGCATTGATTTTTTTTTATTGAATTTTCTAGGGTACAAGCTGCTATATCTGAAGAACGTTATCTTATGGACAGTGTGGAAAAAGAACTAAAGGATTTATCTATGGATCAAGTGGAAGAGATGTTGTCAGAAGAAAAGTAAGTTTTTTGAAGACATGTATGTAACACATTGATAATTTGTAAAGTTTTTAATATTTTGTCCTGTTACACATAATATAATTTTATATTTTATATCAACACTTACACTGTCTTATTAAAAGTGAATCTCTTGTACTTACATGTGAAAATCTTGGAACAAAGTTAAAATATTCATATAATGTCGTAAAAGAAGTTATTATTTTTGAGCTGTTTTACACACGTCTTTGTTATTGACAGTTTGCAACTGTATGTTTAAGAATTTTGGAGTGTATTAGAAAGTTAATCCAGTACTATTTGTACTGATTTTTCTGTACATACCTATTGGAATATTTAATTTAATAAATTCATACAGTGTTTACTTTTGGCATTGGTACTTTGTCCATTGAAATAGTCATGTAGCTGGCAATAGAAAAACAATATACACTCTTGGTTTGTGTGTTCTTGTGTACTTGTGTATTTTTTGCAATAATTTTTAAATGATTGTATTCTCCATCCTTCTATTATAATAATGGTGTAAGCATAAAATAAAAAATGTTTTAACTTACTCTTTTGCTTACAGTAAACTTTGACTTTATCTGTTCTCAAAATATTTTGCTATTATGTTTCATGCTACATTCTGAACCCTTTTTCTTATTTCATGTATACTTAAAACTCAAGTACACTTATTGATTCAAACTAAATACCAGTCACGTGTAAAAATGGTTGTACATGTCAAAAATAATTTCCCGAGGTTGTCCAATGTTTCAAAAAAATTGTAAATTCCTGATGTGAGTCCTAATGTTTTGTTCCTCTCCAGTCTTTCTCCTCATTGGATATAAAATGAGAAATGAACCAAAATATATAATAAAATGGTTATTAAGCTTATTACCTGTAAGCTTTAATTACCAGCTTTTGTTCATTTGTCATAATGTTACATTATTCTGCGTATAACTTATCATTAAGGAAAATATAAAGTCATAGAACACACAACGCTGGATTTTAAAAAATACACCTTAAAATGAGTAAACTTTAAAAAGTGGGCAATAACTGTGTAAATTCTGTTTACTGACATAAAAATATATTATTCTAAGTAACATATCTGATAATATGATATTTTACAAAAACAACTTGGACTTTATAATGAAACTGGAAAAATTCATTTATTTTTTAAATACTTTGATTTTTCTTGTGTGTGGTAAGTAATCCTGGTATAGAAAACTTCCTTATTTTTTTTTAATTTAATTAATTTCTAGTGGAAATTGTTAACACTAATTTTTCTTTTCCCTTCATTTTTTGTCCAGTGAAATCAGCCACTTTACGGTCATTAATCACTTTATGTTTAGTTACAGTATTGTGTTACTTTAAGGGTTATTTAGTCAAAGAAGTATTTCTTTAAGCCTGCTACAATACCAAAATAAGGGGATTTCATAAAACAGGAAAAGCCTAATAGAAATGGTAAGACTGAATGTAAGGAGAATGTAATAAAAGATACCAAACTGACAGAGAGGAATTTGGAAAGGCAAATATAGCATTTATCAAAAGTGTTGTTGATGAAATTGAAGATTTTTTTCACTGATTGTTTCCTGGACAGATTACAAATTGTAGATCCCAGGAACATTCCAGAAAAATCCAAACTAAATATGCAGAGATCAATAGTTTGTCAGATAATTAAAGATTATTGATTTATCTGCTGTTATCACTTTAACTCAACTGAAGTTTGAGTTAACAGTGGTCAGGGTGTCTTTGGGTAAGTACAACAAACTCACTTTGATAGGATTCTACAAAAAGGTCTTATTTATACAGAAAGATGTATTTCTCATTTTTGCAAAGTTTTATGCTTTTACCGCCTAGTACATTTGCCTATGAATGAGGACTTTAAAAGCAAAAACATTATAGATTTAAGCTTTCAATGGTACGTTTGAACACATTAATCAGTTGGTCGATATGACTGCAATAAAGTATTTTCTTATTGGGTTAGTAGAATGAACAGAAGAGAGTTCAGAAAAATATTTTTTTAGATTGAAGGAATGTAACTTCAACATCTTTACAGTAATGAATGATTAAATGAGATTCAAGTATATATGCAAAATACAGATATCTTTAAATTCCTGTTAAGATTTTACAAGCAACTGAATTATAGTGAATATACAATAAATTCTTATTATTAAAAATGTGTTCTATTTATGTATTTGCTATATTATTATGGAATGCTTATTAGTTGCAAAAATTTCAGTTGCAGACCAAAATATTCACCCACTGTCCTATATAACCAATAAATGTGTGTTAATTTTTGTGGATAATTGAGTATATTTGTGACTAATTTAAGACAAATAAGTCACATGGCTAAGACTTTTTTTTGACCCTATTGCTAATACAGTTAGAGCTTCTTTTCCTTAAAAAATGAATTGTATAGTGTAAAATGAAACAGGACTATTTTCTTTGTAGCATCAGAGTAAGAAAACTGAAGGATAAGCTAAAAGAAACTAAAGCATTACAACAACTTCGATCAGAGCAAATGGTAAGTGTATAGGCTACTATTAACTCTTTCCATATAGGTAGGGGTCAGAGGACATGTCATCACATTTTGTACTTATTTTCAAAATTTTATGGAACTACTATTTTATAAATGTATGTCAATAAATTTGGCATCAAATTGTAGTTTATAATTGAAATTTTATTGTTGTACATTATTTAATTTTTTAATTCAAAAATTAATATTAAAAGAAAATTGCTAAATATATATTTTTGTATGTCATGTGGTACATTGTTGTTCTGCTTTTACTCACATTACATTTAATGATGCCCACAATACAACGTCTATAGTTTTGAACAGTAAGAAACTCAAATTACCAATATTGACAAGCTAGAATATAAAATTAGAGCCCCCTAACTTTTCTATTTGCTGAGATATCATTATAGTTAGTGAACCAATCACAGTGATTCCATTCACTACTTCATCTTTTGAAAATACTTGTTTACCTATGTCTACTTCTACTTCTCTTAAGTACATGTTTATACCAAACTGACAGAGAGGAATTTGGAAAGGCAAATATGTAATCCTGTCAGTCTTCTTAAAGTATTTCCATTAGGAGAGCTTGAAGTGTGATGAAGAAGGTAATATTTTGATCAGAAATGAGATTTTTAGACCCAAATCCAGCTTAGTTAAGAAGCCTGAAAAATTACAGTGGATTTTTGTGGTCTTGGTATGATAATTTATAATTTTTTGGTATTCCAAAATGCATATTTAAAAATTTACAAAAATAAATTTTTCTACTCACTCCATCTGTGAAATTCAACGAGGTTTGGCAAGTACAATGCATGAGGACAAAAAACTTTGGAACATCATAAGTAGTAGAGATCATTGTTTTCTATATATTTTTTATTTACTGTTCTATTTTTAAAAAAAAATAACTAAGATTTAAGAGTTTATTAAGCCAGTTTTATGTTATTCGACATGGTAACATGAGCTGCATCTGCACCATGTGATTTACAACTCGTGTGGCAGGATTATTAGTTAGATGCAATTAAAAAGTGAATACAAAAGAGAAATTAATAAATATAAATAGACATACATTGTTACAAGCATCAAGCTATATAGAAGAAATAGCTGTGGTTTCCTGTTACAACTTGCAGTTATTCTAGAAAGAAAAAAAGGATAATTTAGATTAATTTCTAAATTTTTAATGTTGGTTATGAGGAAGATGAAATCAACTGACCTCATATAGAACTATGGTAGAGAAAATAACAGATAAAATATTTAGATTTTCTAAAAGAAAAAACATTTGATATTTATTTAGGATGTTTTACAAATTACACAAATGAAATTTGACAATTTTTAGATGAAGAAAAGGATTTTTAATCTTAAAATCAAAATCAATTTGTATGTTGGATAGGCAACATTCTGAAAGTAAAAATTAACAAACAAATCTTTAACTAAAAAATTTGATTTTTTGTGTACAAAAGTCTGTAATGTTTACTGATAGTCTGTGAAATTTTGTGATGATACGCTTACATTGTTTAAAGGTTACTTTGGTTACGTAGTTGGTGCAGTGCACATGCCCCATAGTCAAACAGTTAATTTACCAGTTCCATTTCAATGATTGAAGCTTATTCTTATTCTTAGAAATTACGTTCATTGCTGAAATCTTTCTATAATTTTTATGAATAATTTAAATATTTATTGGGTTAATTTTATGTACATCACACAGTCTTAAAAATATATGTCATATAAAGTTAAATATTTGAAACAAAGTCAGAAAATGTGATAGAGTAATCAGTAATGGAATTTGGGTATAGAAGTAAACAAATGACAACTAATAAATTATAATTCAATAAACAAAAATTGACCATGTTTTAATATTAATGACCACAGAAAGTGGTTGCTATGGGGCATATTAATGTGAAGTGCAGTTTGGTCATGTAGTAAAAAAATGTAAAAGTATCCTTGTTTTGTCAATGACATTATTTTGAAGATTATAAAAAAAAATTGAAAAAAAAGTAGACTGTTTTGCACTTTTCCAATTGGTGAATATTATCTGTTTAAAACATCATCACAAGCAGTACATTATTTGCTCAGTTTCATCTATAATCAAAAATTTTTATAAATTGTCTTATACATTATTAAATATATGAACTAAAATAACTCTAATATCTCTATAGCTAATAGACAATTAAATAATATAAACACTGTCAAACATAAAATGTATTAATCATAATTATTTTTATATCTCATAAGTGCAAATAACTTGTTAATGCAGTAGTACACTGCCATGTTGGGTACTGCCATTACACAACTAACTGCTTTAGTTTGATTACAGGAATGGGAATATTTTATATGTTGACAATTTTATTTCTTAACTGTTTTTGTAAATACTGAAAAAATAATAGGATGTTAATTGATGTGTACTGGGGATGTTAAATCATTTCTGTATGTACTTTCATACATGGCCACTAGATGGTAAAAGGAATTTGTATTTCTGTTCAGTTTTGTATTGACATCTTCCGTACCCATTAATTTCAATTTTGTTGATATTGGTTAACCTATGCAGGCCTATACTCGAAATTTTGGTGTGTTGACATGCTGATGTTCTAATATCATGAAGATGACACACATTAATTGATATATGTGATGCTCTCTTCAGCATCAAATTTTTTTTGCTGAATTGCTAGCAGTCTTTGCATACCTGTACTTATAATTTTGCTGAATTGAGAAACCTGGATATGCTGGTATTATTGAATCATGGGGGATGGTACATGCTTAATTGGTGAAGATGTAAAGACAAAATGGTATTGGCAGGGGTGCAAAAAAAGAGATGTGCTAAATATGCTATATGGAGGGTGAGTATGTAAAATTGACAATTCCTGACAGTGTTTTTTCATTGGATGTAACTACTTTCTGAACTGTGACAGCATTGGCAAAATGGTATTTTGTAATTACCCTCCTAAAGATGAACAGTATGCGAAATTATTCAAAACACAGCTATTGTAATGTGGTCAAACATTTCCAGGTGTTAAACCAACCACAAGGAGGATAAGCACATCAGATCAAGTGGCAGATATCAAATTATTAACTTATGCATTTGTTAGTTAACACGGTTTGCCATTGTTCCATATTGAATTAAGTTCTTCAAGAGAGTTGCACATGAATCACAAGCACGGCACTGAGGAAGCTTCTTGTAAAGGAAGTAGCAAATACACACACACACACACATGGGTTGATAAGGGCTTTAAAAACTGAATTATGCAGCACTTTAAAAATTTGTCAAATACTTGTGTTTCAAATGTAGTAATCTGATAAGTCTCTCGCTACAAGGTTGTCGAATTGACTGGCCTCGTTTTGTACATAAAAAATCAAATTTCTTTCTTAATGAAGTATTTTTGCTAAAGATTTGTCCGTCAATATATATATATAGTTTCTTTTTTTTTTTTTACTAGTACAAATGCAAAGTGTTTTCCACATTAAGATTAAAAATACTTTTCTTCGTCTCAAAAATCTCAAATTTCATTTACATAGCTTCATTTACAAATTTATTTAGAAGGTTTAAACCTTCTAAATAAATTTATATTCTATCTGTTATTTTCTCTACCCTAACCGTATACAAGGTTGGTCAATTTTACTAACCTTGTAACCACCAAAAAAAAGTCAAATTAATCTAAATTACCCTTTTTTCTTTCTAGAATGACTTGAAATTGCAACATGAAACTAAGTTTAATCATTCTAAGTAGCTTTAAACTTGTAACAGTATACATCTATTTATACTTAAATTTTAATGTTTCATTGCCTTTTGAACCATGTCTAACTACTGTTCATGCCACTATAAGTTGTAACTCACTTGGAAGACGTGCTGCTCATGTTATGCTATCGAATCACATTATGTACGAGCTGCTTGTGAGCATATGTTGTGAAAATGTTTTATAATACTATTATTATGTATTTTACCTAATCTAACCTTAACTAACATAAAAAGTTTCTTATTTTTACATCTTAGTTACTTTTTATAATAATAAATAAATATTTCACATGAAAAACAAGGAATAAAGTACTTACCTGCATATTCTTTTTTTTCTTCTTCTGTTGACTGTCAATGACACTTAACCCTACTTTTTGATATAACGGTAGTACTGCACTAAATTTTTTATTTTATTAAATAATGCATCAAAGAACACAGAATAATAACATGCAAAAGCAGACAATGTCCCATAACCATCACCATTTTTCTGGCTTTCTAACTATGCAACAAGTCATTAAAATTCATTTGAGCTCAACAGTGTGTTTCCCATGGGAATAAAGCTTGAACTGAAAGCAAAATTAACAATTCTCTATACAGAAAACAACATAATATAATATGGCATTTGATAAAGTAAAACCTTGGCTTTCTATTGGTTATAGATAGGATTGATTGTTAGAATGAACTGTTGCAAGCCTGAAAATAAGCGGTCAGACACGAACAATGTCCAGCACAAAAATGGTGTTTGTTTGGAACAATTGTGTTGGTACTGGACATTCTGTCAGTATTTCAATTTGTAATATTATTTCCAAATATTTCACTAGTGACTATGACCAGTTAGATTTGAAAACAAAATTAGGTACACTATAGTCAGCAATGAAAAGTTCCTAAGCAGCACTGATAAAGCTCACAAATGATTGATGAATATGTACTCAAGCTAGATGGTCATGATGAAACTTGTGAGAAAAACCTAGGTACAAGGTTTATTTCTGCCCCAGTCCCTATGCTGCCATTTGCAATATCTTCCTGTTATAATAATTCGACAATATATATAAACACTTACAAAAGTTCAGCCCAGGATTCTGTTACAAAGTAAAAATGTGTACTAAAGTTGGTGACAGTTCTAAAATGTATTAATGAGGACCTCGCAAATGAAAATGGTAGCATTTGGTTAAGCTATGATACTGACAAGGACAAAAAACATGGAAAGGTTGTATTGGAAGTTATGTCTAAAGTATGAAAAACAAATCTGCATTCTAAAAGACTTTTTGAATGCCTAGATTATTGGCACTGAGAACTTTAAGTTATCCAACCCATTCCAATACAAAGTGCCACCTTTGAACTTTTCAGCTCTAAAAAGGAACAATTGAGTCTGTATCCTCTTGTATATATCTTCCCATTTGGATGATTCTGGAAGATCTTTGTTAGAGAAAATAGATTTCATAATGAATACTTTATCACGAGAAGCTAGAGCTGAGTTTTCCCTGGCACATGAAGAGTCTGTGTCTTCCCCAAATTAAATGAAGAATAAGTGAGTTGTGTGAACATTTTCAAGCATCAAATGCACCTGTATTGAAGTTATTGACTAATGGATGACCTGTTTACCTACAGCATCAATTACCTACAACCTAGTAAACATAATTGTAAGAAAACCTGGGTATTTCTTTTTCAGTCCTCCTATGCATAAACAAAATGGAAGAACATTCTAACATTAATTGAATTGCTATTTTCTGTTCCAGTCTCAAATGCAAAACTAGAAAGAAGGTTTTCAAAATTATAGCGAACGAAAGTTGATTCTAGTTGTTCAGTAAGTGAGCAAAGGCTAACCCATTTACATAGAATCACAGAAGGTCCTTTACTTGGTTCCTTTGATGTGACCCCAGTAATTAAGTTATGTAGTGAAAGAAAAGTTAGGAGATCCAATCAAAAGAAAAAGCAGAAATAGGAACAACACAAAGATAAAAACAAATATTACCATAAGGATAATTACAATGAGTTTATTTTAACAGGCAGTAGTAGCAGCAAAGGTGACACAGCTGATGGAGATATGAACACCAGCTGCTCTAATGTAGATGACCAGTCACCAAGTTCTGGGTCTGAGGCTGTGTGCACTCAGAGAGTAACAATGATACACATTGGTGTATTGAAAATGTTATTTTTAGTGATATCGATTCAGAGACAGAAGAATTTTTTGGCTTTTAATTTTTTTACCATCTAGATCACTCCAATTTACTGTTGTGTTTTACTGGTCTTTTTTATTATTATTTACAAGTTTTATAAGCACTATGAGAATAAAACAAGAGAATAAGTTAATTTTATCGTACGTTTTTCTTGGCTGTTTACAGTAGCATGATCATACATATTAAAATGCATGTTACAATCACAGTCTGTGTCAACCAGTGGATGCAAAGTGTTGGGAACGGGAGAAAAATTCATTTCAGGCTTATATTGGCAATTTCTGAAAGAAAGGATGTGACAGGTGGGTGTGGTAAGAGGGGTCTAATTTTCTCCTTGATGGCTCTGTAACCAAATGAGATTGAAGGCTATAAAACTGGTGCTTTGCCTGAGTGATGAAAGCATTATAATGAGCAATTTGTGTAAAATTTCATACTTCTTGGGGGGGGGGGTAAATAAATTAGAGAAGAAGGGATGCCTAGAAAGAAACTATCACAGTTCTTATACTAGGGGAAATTCAGGATTTTTTTTTAAATATTGCTTTGTAAAATTATGAACTCAAAACTTGTATACTATTAAAATATGGATTGTTATATACATTTTTATGCTATATTTATTGGTATATCTTGAAAAGAAAGTAGTTTAATTATGTTTTGAATCTAACTCAATAAAACCTCGTGATGTGCAGAAAAAGATGCCCGTAGAAAGAGGGATAAAATGTGTTACTAACATTTATGCTGTGCACATTGTGCATTTGTTATTTAGAACTTCCAACTGCTATAATGTAATCTTAGCAAAAAGTAGGCCATCTATGCTGCTGAAAACAGGAATAACCTTTAGGTTGTGGGAGGAAATATCTAGGACCAATAGTTTTTCACCTCACCATGCTTGGTAGATTAACCTTTTCTTAATCTTGGCTGCACAGAAAACTACATCATTCAATATGTTTTTAGGATGGTTACCCATGTATCTGTTGTTGTTTACTTACACATTCTCTGTGGTTTTAACTGCATTTTGAAGGCACTTGGTAACTGATTTTTAAAAAGTTTCCCTGAAGTAAAGACCAACTATTTTCTCCCTTTCTCAACTTCATTTTGAGATATATTTTTCATGGTAGAACTTTATACTCTGGCTGTTTTTATAACAGACCTGCAAACCCTTACAAAAAACACAAGAAAATACACTTGTAATAAACACTAGTAACTGAAGAAACGTGAAGAACTTATTTTTTTGTTGGATAATATTGTAGTGTATTTCAACCGTAATAATTAGTAATTAAAAGTGATCTGTTTCTTGAAATGCTAAAGTTTTTTTGAATACAATAGAAGAACTTAACTTATCTGAAAAAAGAATCTTCACGTAATTTCCCATTAAATTATCCAATTCGTATCTGTTCATACGTATCGGGTATGGGATAGCACTAAGGGCAAAGTGTGTATCCACTTGTATCTGTTCATACGTATCGGGTATGGGATAGCACTAAGGGCAAAGTGTGTATCCAATTCGTATCTGTTCATACATATCGGGTATGGGATAGCACTAAGGGCAAAGTGTGTATATCCAACTCGTATCTGTTCATACATATCGGGTATGGGATAGCACCAAGGGCAACGTGTGGGAAAAAAACACCATTTTCTAACTCAACAAATAACATTATTTACTTTATTCATATAGACTGTTAAACATCTGTATTAAGTTATAATAATGATTTGATCATATTTCTCACTATTTTATTCTCCATCAGGTAATGTTTTAAAATGATCATTCAAGTAGTACAGCTTTCTAATGTTCGTTGATTTGAAATGTTCTGCAGGTAAGGTTTTGGAGATAAAAAGATAATCTACTAATTTGTCAGATAGTTATATAATTTACTTCTGCTGTGAGTTCTATATTGTCATTCCAGTTTAATAAAGTTTCAGTCAGTAAAGATAAATAAACTTACACCTTTTTTTATCTTAACCTGCTTTGATGTATTGAAGAAAATCACTTAGTTATGGCACATCAAATATTGAGGAAAAAAATCTAGAAATTTATTTCATATAAACATTTCACTTTCCTGAGTTACAACTTATATGATAGGTTTTATTTTCATTTTAGGCTGACTTTCTTTCCAAGAATTTTCCTCTTCCTGATGAAGACTGCATTCGTAAATACAGTGAAGAAGTAGGAGCAATTTTTTTTTTCACTTTATATGATATGATAATTTTGGTTTCATGTTTTGTTTATGACTATGTTTTGATTTTTCTGTTCATAACAAATTACTTGTAACTATGAAACATTACTGTATGTCTGCTAATCTCATAATGCAGGAATCAACAGGTAAGTATCATATATATAACTCTGTGTGCACAGGTGGTGGTTAAAGTGTTCATGTTATGACTTTAATAAAGTTACATTCAAAATGTTTCTAAACAACCTTATTGTCAATATATGTTATTAACTTGGCATAAAGACATACTTTATAATTCAAGTTTTGATATTTTGTAAGCTTTGATTTCCTGACTTAAAGAGGAAATATTTAAATAAATCCTCATTTTTCACTTCTATATGTCACACGATGCCTCTGTAAATTCCCTATTTTAGATTTTGTTTCTTCTCTTATAAGGGTTTCAGAATATTTACTAATTAGATACATCAACTGTAGATATTTACAGGCCAGAATTTAAAGAGAGAATCTCCAAACTTCTTTATTTTTTGAGATATCAATAAATTTGTTTTCCAAAACATACTTACCTCCTCTCACACTATAGCTTTTAATCGACTGTCAGGGTTTCTTCCTTTGCCCATCTAAGCATTGGTCTGAATTTTTCTCGCTTGCTCCAGTCTTTTATACCCCTACTTAATTGCGCTTGGCAATATTTGTTTTGTGACACTCTCCACCTACATCAATTCACCCTCTATCCTAGTACTGTATATAAGCACCTCATTCAGATAGTGTTATCACCTTTTCTCGACAAAGCATTAAATAACGGGTTTCTCTGTACTACAGTTGTTGTATATACTTTGAGTGTTTTTTTGTGTTACCTAGTTGACTTTCCTTTAAAAAAAAAATTATTATTTTTTTTCGTTTGTCAAGCTGATACATTGCATGAATTCCTGGATTATTATTTCCTGCATGGAGACAAATCAGGTCTCTCTTATCCCGCTTCTGATATCTAGCATCGGTCAACAATTGGGGTGGGGTCACTCTCAGTTGACACTATCAGTAATCTTATTCATAGTGAGATGGAGACGTATATTCAGTTTGGTGGTGTTCTTCCAGGTGGTTCTGAGGCTGTAATTGGGGGCAATTCTGAACATTCTAGAAAGAATTTAGATTTGGTTTTCCTGCACCTTCCTTTATTCTGTTGGCTTCTCAGGAGGCCACTTTGGGATAAGCTGCCTCAGGCTCCTTTTCTTCAGATGGTCCATCAATTGTATGATGTTTTTGGTCTTTCCCCAGTTGCTTTTGAGCCTGTACCTTCCTTGATGGCTGAAAGATGTGGGAGCAAATACTTAGTTTTCCTTCCATCCACTGATATTGTGGTTCATGCAGGGAGGTTTATTGCTCAGTTACGTGGAGAGACAGCTATGTCTTGTCCGCTATGTTTGTCAGAATTATGTGATTTAGCCTACCACCATCAGGTGGAAGCATATTTGAACTCCCAAATAATACATCTGCTCCTAGAAATTTGGAGTTCTAGAGCAGAGTTTGTTGTTAACCTGAATAGATCATAACTTTTTAGGATTTGTCTCACCCTTTATACAATTCCGAGTTATTTATTATCCCTCTAAACTTTGTTGAAGATGATGAACTTGGACTATTATTAGCATGCCCATTGGTTCAATTGTCAGCTTCTACATTCATCCATTTTGTCGTTGACATCTAGACTTTCCTTGGCACTTACAGGGTATCATAGTTCCACCTCTGTTCAAGAGTCCCAACCCCCAACATCATCCTCTTGATCCATTGGTACCCAGAATAGATTCTGTCCATATCCAAGGATTCCACTACTTGGTCGGAATGCCGCCAGCGGCATCGGCGACTATTGTAAGCCTTTGGGGTTAGTGGGAGCTCAACTCTAAGGATTTCCGGAAGTGTGTAAACCTTAACTGCCACAGTTAATATCCATGGGTACTACAGGTCTTTGAGTCAAGATTAGTCATTCAGTTCACATCGTCACCACCATTATCCACCCAACCTGTAGTGTTTCTGTCTCCTGCAGATCCTCGGATTTCAGAACTTAGTTCTAGGGCTATCAGAGTTTGATTGATATGGGGTATAGAGAAAGTTGTGTCAGTTCGTTGGGTCGAAGAAGACAGAAGACTGGCATCCAGTCATTGATCTTTTTCATCTATATCAATTCCTAGATTCTTCAAGGTTCACAAGTAACTCGTTCCTCAGTCTGAGTTGATGTTTTTTTTACTCGGATTAAGGATGTCCAAGTTCGTTGTAGTCAGATCCTATCTGAACATTGCCATAGTGGTGGTGTCCAGACACTATCATCATTTTTGGGCAAAAGGGTCAAGTACTGCAGTTCAGGGTTCTTACCTTTGGACTAGCATAGGCACCATATGGGTTCTGCCAAATCATATGATCTTTTTCTCGTCACCCCCATTCTCTAGCCATGAACAACTGGTTACTGCTGGCACCATATCGTCAATTGTCAGAACATTACAACCGGATTCTACACTCAGAAATAACCAAGGCAAGCTACATTATCAGAGCTGAGACATCTGTTCTCGCTCCAGCACAGTATGTTTTCAGTCTGGATATCTTTTTCATCACATATCTCAGTCGGGCTCAGCTGGCTCCCATCCGGCTACATCCTATGGAACAGCCAGTCTGACTCTTATTCACCTCTCCTTCTCCCTCTGCACAGATGGTTCTTTCTCTTTTGGGAATGTGGGCATCACTCAATTCCCTCATGCCTTTGGGATGAGCACACAAGAGATCCCTTCAATGGTCTTGGTCTGAATTCCACAGTTACCTTATTCAGGTTCATTCTCTTCTATCTCGAGAGGTGATTAGATCGGAACAATACTAAGATATGGGTTCTTCTGCCGCTACCTTCTCCAACGATCCATCTCTTCACAAATGCCTCATTTCATGGATAGGGTGAATATCTCAATGGTCAGGAATTCCGGGGTCTACGCACAGATGACAAGGCTTTCCCTACACAATGTATTAGACCTTGTTCTTCAACAGGCTATGTTTCATGGTCTAGGCTTATTAACCCTTTCACTATGCTCACCCTTTAAACCCCTTTCTGTGCATGTCATGAGATTTTAGTGAGTTAAATTCAAAATTGAATTAAACCATTTTTCTATAAACTTATTTTGATGCACATTATAATTTAAGTTTCATATTATCTAAGTTTTATTCCTTTATTTTAAAAAGAAAAATCTGAAACAGCAATTAAAACTCCAGTTTTTGCTGTCATGTGATCCACTGTGGTTAAAGAGAACTTGCACAAGAAACTATATGTTCCTAATATAGATGGTCAAAGTACAGTTCCAGCTGTCTCTCATTAGCTGGCAGAAAACTTCCAAGACTTTCTCCAGTGTGAAACAACATTCTAATATTTCTAAGTTTAATGTCAGCCACGCTCACTTGCAAAATCAGAGCTGTGTTATCAAGCGACAGTTTGAAGTTGAATGGCATGTTTATAACCAATAGAAAGAGCAGATTTAGCACTATTCAGTTATAGCCTGAAAAAACCTCTACCTGTGTATAGATCTGTAGTATGAAATAGAAAATAAACTTAGTCCATTGTTCTCTTGAGTGGTATGTAATGTTTGGCAAGTGTTTCTTGCCTTATATGTATTAGTTTGCTAAACAGTTAATTTGCATTTAGGTTTTACATTTATATTTTAATTAATTATGTATTATTTGTGTTTTAAAATGCGTATTTGAAATGTTTATGATTTTTATATGTTTAACTTGTAGTTTACTTTATAAATTGTCTAAGTTAGATGGCGTCATTCGCACGTGTGAGCATAAGTGTTTAGAATTTGTGCATGAGAGTCGCCCAGACTCGTCCCATAATAACAACAGAGCACTGTGGGGACATTTTGTCAATGTTGGGATCATGGATAACAGACAAAGAATTGGAAAGGAAAATTAAAAATAAACTACAAGTGAAATGATAAAGACGTGAAATTATGTATGTGGCAAAAAGAAGTTTGAAAGAATATTCTACAAAAATTTAAAAGGTATCTACATTCTTCCATTTCTTAATTTTAAACATTTCATTGCACTGTACGTTGATGATAATAACTACAGTTGGTGATAAAGTAGAGAAAATGGAAAACAAAATATAAACATTTACCTTAAAAAACTCTTGATATTCATTTAGGAGGTTCTAGAGATTATGCAAATGAAATGTGAAAACTGTGAGATAAGAAATAGTATTTTATACTCAAAATGAAAATCACATTGTATGTGAACTATTCAGAGTCTGAGTGCAAATACCTACATTAAATAATGAATGTTTTATTATAAATAGTAGAAAAAATCAAAATTAAATATTTTATTTTTCTAAAACTACATAATCTTAGGGCTGTTCGAGTCAAATTTAAAACTATTTCATCAACTAGTTTCATTTTTGTAAAGAACTTTCATGAAAGTTGCATACCTAAGTAGGTCATAGTCAAAGAGTTAAGAGGAAAATCGCCAGGCTTCACTCTTATAATTCCACAGTGGTATCTTGCATTTTCTCTCAAGGGATATTTGGTCCAGACCTTTGTTTTCAAGCCTTGGATGTCCTTTCTCAGGACAACTATCAGATCACTCTAATAGCTTGCCATGTTTCACGGGTGATGACTTCAGTGGCAGATCAATTGCCTCGACCCAAACAGATTCTCCCAACAGAATTAATGCTTCACTGCAAGGTTTTTCTGTTGCATTGACTCTCATATGGAAACACTGATGATTGGTGGGTTGGCCACTCATTGGAACACCCAACTAGTGGCAATTTGGTCTTCAGTACCTCGCCCTTGCATTCTGTCAGGACAGGACAGGATTGCAACTCTAGGCCTTCCTTCCAATTTGTATGCTACCCAAGGTACTAACTATGATTCGTTCCCACCCATTGTCTGGTCCTGTTGATAGCACCTTATTGGTAGCTAAGCTCTGGTTTCTGCTTCTATGGTGCCTTCAGGATTGCCCACATCTTCCACTTGCTCTTTAGCCATCTCTGTGGAGGCAGCTACGATCTGATATCATACACCCATCTATCCAGAAGCTCAAGTTTCAGGCATGGGGGTTATGCAGTCCTTCTAAGGTTGCTTTGTATCTGTCTTAGTCTTTACTTAGTCCCACAATGGACATTTATCAATGAAAATGACACACATATTGGCAATATTGTGAGAGGAGGTTGATCCCACTTTGATCAGAAGTGCCAACCGTAACTCATTTTTTTAACCTGTATCTTTGGTTTTGTATCTTCCACAATCGCCCTGTATAAGGCAGCCGTAATGACTACTTTTCGATTCTCAAGACAAAAATAAATTCTTTGAGTCCCCATTACTCTCCAGCTTCCTCATGTCATTTTGGGTCCTTTGTCCCAAATAACCATTTCAGTTACTTAACTGGTATATTAAAGTGGCATTACATGCCCTTTCTCAACACCCGTTTGAGACCTTAGACTGATGTGCCATGTATCACCTTTTCCTGAAGGTTTCTTTTTCGTTGCTGCTGACCTACAGACATCACCAGTTGGAGTGGTTTGCGCTGATTGTGCACAGGACGCTTTATCATTCTACCTATGTCTTCAGACTGGTTCTTCTTCCCTGAGACACTGGCAGCCAGGGAAGGGAATAATTCATTTTCACAGATTCATCTGATCACTATTTCTCATTTCTCGATCTTTTATTATGTCCAGTGAGGGTCTTGAAGGTTTTCTTGCCTGCACTAATGCCTTTAGAGATGCTAGATAAGGACTTTTTGTTCATTGGGATCATTCAGTTTACCCCCAGTTACACTGATGAGGTGGGTACGAAATTCATTCATATCGCTTATTCTGGGCTCTCTTTGAAGCCAAGGAGACTTCTGTGAGTCACATTTAATCAGATTCGTCACATTTCTGTGTTCTTAGTGGCTCAGTTGAATTGCTCACTAGAGGACATCGTGCCGGCTGGTATGTGGACCTCCCCAATACTTTTATCTCACAATATTTGCATGATCTGGCAGTATCTTATCTTCATCTGAGGGTTTTTGCCTACCCTAGTAGCTATCTTAAGTATTTCTGTTAGATTATCCAGAGGGGTGAGTATTTTCATTGCTATGCTTGTCTCTTCTTTTCCTTTCAGAGTCCCTTACTTTGTTTTCACAGGATTGCACTCAGTGGCAAGTGTTGTCCAGGCAGGTGTGCTTTTATCAAACTAATTCCACACTAGCAACCACTAATTTAATGTACTTTATATAGGTTGCAACAGGCTCTGTAGAAATGAGGTGTTCTATAAGACCATCTAGAAGTCTTCCAGGTGGTATTACTGTACAATGTTGGACCACCACACATGGACTATCATGAATAAAGCATAAAAGGATCCTACTTGTCCCTGCCGATCATTGGATTGAATAAATCACGGTCTGTTTACTTTTAAAAATTTAGGGAACTTGTTTCACCTATTGCACTGTTCTTCAGGGCTCCTCAATGTGCATTACCCCCCTCTTCAGATTCTACTGGTGGAGCTAAGGATTTCTTGCCACACCCGGTTTCCAGTCACTGGAGTGTTAGAGTGAATTTCTTCCACTCTTGGAGAAGAGAGCGGAGTTGGGGGCCCTCCTACCCTGGTCCTTAGATGTTTTTTCCCAGATGTTGGTAGGAGAGGCACCAGTCTACGTGGGAGCCTACTTGTAATACTTTGTCAGATTTTATTCTTGGCTATCCACTTGGGTTGAGCATGGCTCTTCTTTTTGATTGGTATTAGTTCAGTACAATGTTCGTGGAAGAGGGTCCATTGTCTCCTCATAATTCCGAACAGAGTGGTCCCATCCTGGGTCCTTGATTGTGCACAATTTGTTCCACATCCTCCCCATAGTTCTGGAGATAAGAATTTACCTTGCTCATTTGGTTTGGGGGATGAAGATGGGTGTTCATAATTCCACACTGGATGAGTTTTGTTTTCTCGGGTGTATTATGACATACAGGATCCTGTCATTCCAAGCTTGAGGTGTTACCTTTTAGACTTCTTCAAGTTGAGGAGAAAGTTTGTCCACTTAGGAGTTGTTTACCTTCTCATCATGATTCCAGTGGCTCGGAAAGCATTACTTTATGGCTACAGTTTGGGATCCACTCATAAGTATATATATATATATATAGTAAAGAAAATAGCTTCAAAACTATCATTATGATAATTCACTAGTTGTAAATAGGTGATTAAAATTAGCAATATAAAAAATAGTTAATTTAATATAAATTAAGCCTTAAAATTATTTTTATTATAAACATCCATTGCAATTTTCTAGTCGTAACAGAAATTGTCTGTGGTGATAGCACCGAAAAGCATTGGGGATATCCCATCTACCCAAAATCCAAATAGCAGATGAAAAACTAGTTAGCAGTCATGAAGAATCAAATATAGGTGTGGAGTTGAGTGCTAAAACCCACAACGTCTCAACTCCTACTGTCTTTCACTGGTGTCATGAACTTGGTTGAATTGACCGAGCTCTTAGCAAGAGAGTTAAGAG
>NW_013667004.1:236955-241263 GCF_000517525.1 Limulus polyphemus | reverse complement strand
ACCCCGCAAATTGCATGAACCATGCATCAACTTGCATCACACAACTTCATGCCCCACAAATTGCATGAACCATGCATCAACTTACATCACACAACTTCATACCCCGCAAATTGCATGAACCATGCATCAACTTGCATCACACAACTTCATGCCCCACAAATTGCATGAACCATGCATCAACATACATCACACAACTTCATACACTACAAATTGCATGAACCAAATGATCACAAGAAATTTTTGAATTTTTTCATTTATGTTTTGTTATCTAATATAACAAGTTTCTAATTTTTATGTCTTAGTTTTGTTAAAAAATATATAATAATAAATATAATACATACATAAAAAGAAATTTAAGACTTACGTTGCTATAGACCTATTTGTACTCAAGAACGCACCAGTATAACTACTTTTTCACATTATGTTGGCTGTTCCAATAATAATTTATGCTGTTTCCAATATGCATTTTAGAACACATGAATATATCAGGTACTGAGACAGAATGTCCCATAACCATTATAATTCAACCAGCCTTCTAGCTGAACTATAAGTAGGTTAAAAAATTCTATTAGATGCCTGGACCAAAAAGCAACAATGATCGCAGACAATGAATCTCAAGGAAAAACTGTGTACGTGGGTGCATGTGTACATGTGTAAGAAATCGTGTAAAGAAATGTATTATTTTTCTATTGAGCATAAATATGTTCAATAGCTATGTCAAAAAAGTATAGACATGTCTTACAAGACAGAGAAATGGAAAGGCATTTCATGTGGGTGTGATAAGTGTAGTGATATCTTACTAAGACAAGAAGATTGGATGTTCAAGTTTTATATTCTGGGTTTTAAATATCTATAATGTATGTTTCTACTTGGATTCTAAAATGGTAAAAAGAAAATCTAAAGTGGAAAACTTAGACACATCACGTGGCACAGAGAAGTAAAAATGGAGAATTTATTTAAATATTTTGTTATGAAACTTAGATAATATAAAAATTCTGATTATAAACTACGTTTTTATGCCGGGCTTACTGACATACATTGATAATAAAGTAGTTCAATCACATTTTGAATGTAACTCTGTAAGAAGGCTGTGATGTGCATTTTGATCTTCCTGTATGCATAGGGTTATTTGAAAATAAATAAAAGAAACTACAACAAAAATTTTCTTTTTTTTACAGGTACTAAACTACTGGTTAAATAAAGAAATAAGAGAACTTGGGGCATAGGTGTAAACTTTAGGTTACAGTAAATGACCCAAGAAAAATATTAATCAGCAGGAAACATTAGAAACCTGATGGGGAAATTTTCCTAGGCTTAAAATGAGGTACTGCTCCTCATGTTCACATGAGGAATGTTTAAGATGTGAAAGTTCATGTTTGTTATTGCAGAAATTTCAGAAGACTGGCTCTTTGACATTACAGCTAGTAATATGTCTTCTTTGTTAAAATCTCTCACTAACTTTGTAGTTTGTCTCCCCAGTATGTATAAAAGGCTGCAAAGGTTACAAACTATGCAATATATAACAAACTCATATAAGTGTGATCTCTCATCATGATTGGCTACAAACTTTAATTTTTTTTATCAGGACAATCAAGATACTCCTGACCTTTCAACTCACACTATACTATGATTAACAAAACTCGTACTCCTCAGTAACACTTTCACATTTAATGGCAAACATTATCATCAAGTCCAGAAAAAGGCATAAAGTTTGTTGTTCGTCATAGTGAGAGATCACAGGTCTATCTGAGTCTGTCATTTACTGTATAATTTGTGTAACCTTTTGTATAATGATGAAATAGATCACAAAGTTAGTGAGAGATTTCATGAACACAGCAGATATATTATCAATGGTAATGTCATTGAGCTAGTCTTCTAACATTTTTGTGATGACAAACACAATCTGTCACATCCCAAGCTAGTTGTTTCAACATCTACTCCAATTGAACATTGAATAGTGCCTTATTTTTATCCTAGACATCTTTTCCCCATCAGGATTAAATGAAAAATTTCCTTACATTTAGTATTTCCATGTGATAATTATTTTTGGGTCCTTTGCAGTATTGTAAATTTTACAACTAGTGCCCTATATTCTTTCGCTTCTTTATTTAGTTTAATACCTGTAAAAAAAAAATGTTTGCTGTATTTTTTTTTACCCTTCTTTCGAAGTATCTTGATTTACTCTCTCATTCACTCCCAATTACCAGATGTATAATCTGTTAAGATAACTTGACCCTGATTCTTTGTTAAAATTATTGTAGGAATTATGAGTCACCATGCCTTTTTTTATAAACAGTTTTTATCTCTGATGATTTAGAATTCAATATTGTTTTAGTTTCTTGATCACCCGAGTATCTTTGATTTTTATATCTTGTTCATTATTGGAACTACATATTATGACAAAGTTCTTTTCATCAACATTTCCATCACATTTCTGATCTATACGTTTTTAGGTATTTGAAGAAGTACCAGCACTAGGCTTCAGATGTTCTTTTATACAATGCTCTTAATGAATTATGGTTGATTTCACATAATCTTACTTAATACCAAAGATTAGCTTGTTTCACAAAAAAGTTGTGTACACCATAATAATTATTGTGTGTAAATAACATCTGAAGTATTGTTGTCTTTTAATATTTGTCATTTAAATATAAATGCGTGTGAAAATATTTTTATTGTCAGTATTCAAGAACGAAGACAGGAGAGATTCCTAGAATCAAGACTGTTGCTCAGATGTTAGAGGTAGGTTTAATCTGCGTACTGCCACTGTACAGGTTTTATGTTATCAACTCTGTTTAAACCTGTGAGCTATTTCTAGGTGTTGAGGGCACACTTGCATTTGAAATTTCAAAATTTAAGTAAAAATAATAATTTAACTCTTATTTCAACAACTATTGAACCCTTGGGCCTATGGCCCACATTTACAGGGCCACTATAATGCAAATTTACTGCTTGAAGTACTATATTGCACTGTTTCAGTTTAAGGATCATTACTGCTATGATGCAAAATTTTATTTCTTTAACCAAGTTATGAATGGTAATTAGTAGGCCTAATTATTTACGTGCTCTAATGTAAATCAATACAATTTGGAGTCCCACTTTCAGGGAATTCTTGTAAAAGTGTTTTCGTGAAACACCCGGGTTCTCTAAGGGGTTGGGTGAAAAGTTTTATTTTTGTACAAACCTCAGGGCTGAGACAATTTGTTTGACACCATTTAGAGAACCCATGGGCCTGTGGCCCACATTTTCAGGTCTACTATAGTGCAGGTTTAATGCTTGAACTACTAAATGTGCTCTAATGTAAATCAATGCCAAATTTGGGGTCCACTTTTGGAGAATCCCTATAAGTGTTTTTTAGAAATGCCTGGGTTCCCTAAAGGGTTGGACAAAAAGTTTTACCTTTGTGCAAACCTTGGGTTCTAGACAATTCCTTTGGCATCATTTAGATGTTGGTGAGTCTAGAAGTTTAGGAGAAGGAGTTTCAGGAAATACCTGGGTTCCCCAAGGGGTAAGGTGAAAAGATTTACTTTTGTACAAACCTTGGGACCGAGACAGTTTGTTTGGTACCACTTAGAAGTCAGTGTGGCCAGTACTAATTACACCAGGTTTTTCTGAATTTTGAAAATTAGGATATAGGCATTAGTTGACAATTCAGTGAAAAAGAGGGAAATACTTGCATTAATTTGTAAGGAAATAAATTGTTGTACAGTAGCATGCCATTGTTTTACTATAGATATTTGATGATAATTTTTTGTACTTACTGTTATAAGTTTGACTGAATGATTGCATTATTTCATGTAGTATTGCAATGATGTAAATATTGAGTAAACTTGGATTAAAGAAAAACCTGGAATACCAGAATAATATTAGACAGACCATGATTAATTACAAAACTTTGTGAATGTACTGTCTTTCTGAGAGAGTCAAAGTAAGAATTTAAAGTTACTAGATAAGGGATTATTGGCTAAAATGATTTAAAGTTACTAGATAAGGGATTATTGGCTACCCTGATTTACAGTTAACAGGTAAGGGATTATTGGCTACATTGATTTACAGTTACTAGGTAAGGGATTATTGGCTACACTGATTTACAGTTGCTAGATAAGGGATTATTGATGAAACTGATTTACAGTTAACAGGTAAGGGATTATTGGCTACCCTGATTTACAGTTACTAGATGAGGGATTATTGATGAAACTGATTTACAGTTAACAGGTAAGGGATTATTGGCTACCCTGATTTACAGTTACTAGATGAGGGATTATTGATGAAACTGATTTACAGTTAACAGGTAAGGGATTATTGGCT
>NW_013667004.1:232741-235955 GCF_000517525.1 Limulus polyphemus | reverse complement strand
TGATTTACAGTTAACAGGTAAGGGATTATTGGCTACATTGATTTACAGTTACTAGGTAAGGGATTATTGGCTACACTGATTTACAGTTGCTAGATAAGGGATTATTGGCTACACTGATTTACAGTTACTAGGTAAGGGATTATTGGCTACACTGATTTACAGTTGCTAGATAAGGGATTATTGGCTACACTGATTTACAGTTGCTAGATAAGGGATTATTGCCTACACTGATTTACAGTTGCTAGGTAAGGGATTATTGGCTACACTGAGTTACAATTACTAGATCAAATGCCCATTCAAAACTTTGGTAAGCTCATGTAGGCAGCAAGAAATGTTGATTGTTGCACACAGCACAGATACCAAGCTAGTTTTGTTTCAGGATTATTGAACATTATTGATGTCGAGATTGACATTATTGTTACATATGCATATATTAAAACCAAGTTTGTTCATTTTTTGAACACAGTGTAAACAAAAAATAATGTTTTTTTACAAAAGCATTTGTTTTAACAAACTGATAAATTTTTTTTAATTTTTAGTTCCATCGTGAGCCTAACTTTTTTTAGTTACGCTGTAGAAGCCTACAACTTTTTTTTTCTACTTTGACAGGTTTTTGTCAACAAGAGCTTAAATACACCCCATGATCCATGGGTGACAGAAGATGAATCATTGTGGCCTCCTTACATTGAGTTGCTCCTGAGAAGTGGGATTATTGTTCGACACAAGGATAACTGCCATATTTTTAGATTAGAAAGCTTCCTCACTTGAGACATATATTTCTACTGTGCTCAAAAGGAGATATTTTCACAATCCAGGCAAGAGCTGTAAAGTTGTTTGTTACTACAGTGTAGTTATTACTTGTACATAATATGTGTATATACTTGTATATTAAAATTACTAAGTATGCTTGAGTATTTGTGCATATCAATAAATATATATATATAAACATATGTAACTAGGAAGGTGCCCACAAAACTCTTGACACTTTCACACCTTTTAAACAAATGATTAAAAGTAACCATTAAATTAAGTAATAATGTCAACGTCTTTCGGTTAGTTTTTCAACATAATATTAAAATTCTCAATTAATTCAAAAGTGGCTGTCACTGTAAAAAGGAAGGCACTGCTATAACGTTTTGGTATGTCAAATTTGAGTTAATTGTCATCAGTGTTTAATGTGACTGTTGATGTGTTTAGAAAGAAAAGTCATCTTGCCAAATTCAGTCAAGCAATAGTAATGGTAATTTCTCCAGATATGCTGTGTAATATCTTGGTCCTTGTTAAAAGAATGTATACTTAACACAAAATGTAAAGAAATAGAGAGTGTGCACATTTTCCTGCACATTAACTCGTTCTCTATTTGTTTGAAAGTTGTGGATACTTGCAATTAATGCTTCAAGAGTTATGTACATTTTTTCAGTAGAGGTTTCAGGTCTTATCCTGGAGTTTGATGGGACAGTATTTACGTATATATGTTTCAAGATTCTAAGAAGCTTTCTGAATTTTTGAAGTTATATGCATTAAATGCAGTTATCTTGGGGTATTGTTTAGGGTTTGTGAGAGTGTTTTGAATTCCAACACATCTCATTGTACATAGATGAGAATAAATCTAGAGGTTTGGAAGTATGTGTACACATACATCATTATTTAGAGATTGGCAGTAATATGTGTGTGTGTGTGTATATATATATATATATATATACACACAAATGTCTTATCCTTGCAGATCTTTTTTTAAAAATATTTTTAATGGTTATTTTATACTTGTACACCCAGCTCAGTTCACATTTATAGGTTCCTGCCAATGCTTGTGTTTTTACACTGCCAAACCTTAATTCCTCTGGACATCTATGGTTTTATAGAAATGTGTAGGTATGCATTTGAGTTTTTCTGGTAGTTAATTAAGATGTGTGCATTTGTACTTCCATCCATACTACGATATTTTCTCGAAGTTTAGGGTGTTATAGAAGTTGATATATGAAAGATGTATGAAACAACTTAACTGGATTATTTAGCATCTGTTAGTGTATAAAGATAGGTTTGTTCCCTGTGATTGTGTAACATTTCTTCTAAACATTTATAGGTATGTGTTTTTATACATGAGTATAATACTACTTGGACCTATAATTGAAGATTTTATAAAACAATAATCTTCTGTGTGTACAAATGTATTAACCTGTTACCGTTAACATACCCTGAATATATGAAAGGGATTAATTTTGTAGTATATAATTGTATAAACTGACTGTTATAACATTTGTATGCATTCTCTCTTACATGTAATTAACTGCTTTTTTGCATCAATATTTCTTAAACAAACTTACAATGGCATACTTAACTGTGATCTGGTAAATAAGTGTTTTTTGTAGTCTCACTTGGAGCTAATGATAAAGGTTTCCATTATTTGTTAGTATAACCCGTCTACACACACACATTATGACATCGATTTAAATAAATATTTGTATTCCCTGAAAACTTAATGGGTGAAATTTGTCATGTTTCTTTATATTTGTTTTTCCCACCTTTGAAAGTGTTGCCAACTTCACAGAGTCTGAAAGAATTAAGTGTACATCACTGAGGCAATACTTATAGCATAATAGAATTACAGTTTATATATATACAATATTCCTTTGAGGTAGACTGCATCAAATGCATGACGTTTTTTTCTTGTGACCATAATTGCCTCTAAAAGAGTGAGAATATTTCAGAAACTTAGTACTTTGCAGAAACAAACTATATTAGTCAGCTAGTACATTTGTTTAGTATAGAATACTTTGTAAAATATAAATCTTCAGTTTAATTTAGGATATTATTTTGAATGAGTTTTGTGAACATTTCAGTTCACAGTTATCGTTGGTCTGCCACTTTGTTTATTTTTCATGTGGAATATATTTTTGATTATCATCATAAATTTACTTGTTTTAAAAAAGTCTGATGTGACTAGTTTCTCTACATATAGATCAATAAATCAAAAGAGTAAAAATTTCTAAGTCTATACATTTTCAAAGTACAGTTGCTAAATATAACGATAATTAAACAAATAAAACACTAAACAGTAATCATGGGGAGAAACTACAGCAAGAAAACACAACGAAAAGAAAAAAAAAACGAAAAATCAGTAATACGAACATATTAAAAAATGTATAATTTAAATGAAGACTGCATGTTGTTCAGAGTTGGAGAGTGCTGCTTTTCTTGCTGTAGTTTCTCCCCA
>NW_013667004.1:216524-232065 GCF_000517525.1 Limulus polyphemus | reverse complement strand
TGCTGAATGAATATACAAATAATCATAAACAAGATTACGACACTTATAATATACAACATTGTTTATTGACAAAAAGGAGACATGGATAAACGTTTCGGAATTCTATCAGATTTCATCTTCAGTATCAAAAGCAGAATAAAATGAATTTACATCAGTCTTTATACATTTTCAAAGTACAGTTGCTAAATATAACGATAATTAAACAAATAAAACACTAAACAGTAATCGTGGGGAGAAACTACAGCAAGAAAAGCAGCACTCTCCAACTCTGAACAACATGCAGTCTTCATTTAAATTATACATTTTTTAATATGTTCGTGTTACTGATTTTTCGTTTTTTTTTCTTTTCGTTGTATTTTCTTGCTGTAGTTTCTCCCCATGATTACTGTTTAGTGTTTTATTTGTTTAATTATCGTTATATTTAGCAACTGTACTTTGAAAATGTATAAAGACTGATGTAAATTCATTTTATTCTGCTTTAAATTTCTAAGTCATATGAATAGTAAGCACATTCCCAGTAATCTTTGGCAAGTAATCTTTATACTGGAATATAAAAGCTCTCATCTATGACAATTTTACATTGTATGCTTCCCAAAGATACATCATTAATGTTGTTAAGTACACCTTGTTTCAATACTGTGAACTTCATAAATTTAATTTAAAGTTGAAAGAGTAATGGAACTGATGACTAGCTTTAACCTGGAGTTTGGTTTTAAGTGTTTCATTGGTAATTGATTTTATTAATATGATAACTTTTGATCTGCCAGTGATCTTCAAACTGTAGTCCTGAAATACATTGTTCCAGTCTTGTAATATATGGGATTCATTTCCTCTGTAAACTTGTAGTGTTCCTTGATGCTATCAACAATGATCTGAAAGTTTATCAATATAACCTTAATTATAATGAAGACAGGACCTTTTAAGTAAAGATATTGTGTATTTCATATTAGTAGACATTTTTCAGCAGGATCTATTGTTAAACAAAAAATTTCAGATTTACTTTGCAGGAGTAAATGTAACCTAAAATCCTGACAGTTTAGAGAAAAGTTTGTATACTGTAAGAGACTGTAGCTTGTTTAAAGTTAAATGCACCCATTTTCACTACACTAGTATGGATAACTTTTTTTCCCCCATCCTGAAACTATATTTTTACTTTTCCAAATCAAAACTTAACATTTTTTCTCAACCTTTTAGCATGAGATGGTGTGAATTGTCTCTAAATTCTGTGATCATTTAAAGTTTAATTTCTTTATTTTAATGAGAATGACTGGACATCTGTGCATCAATGCTTATCTACTCTGTCTCATAGGAAGCCAGTGTGTTAGTTATATTAGAGTCAAACTGATAATGAGGAGTGTTTAATAGATGGGATGCATAATTTTGGATTCCAAATGTTTTCCTGTGCTGTATATTTATAAAGATGGGTATTTTAATGCTAAACCAGGCAGCCCATTCTTGAAGCTTCCATTCAATATTAGCCTGAGCTACAATGAATAAATCACTTCCAAAAGTGCCTTTTCTTTAGACTTCAACTTAAAATTGAGTTTATGTATTTGATTGTAATATAAAGCACATCAAGAAAGAAATTAAATAGATAAAATTATTAGAAAATTAATAATTGTTTGTCTGTTAACTTCTGTGACTACCCCGAACTTTAATGTCAGTTACACTGAAATGCACGTACACAGATCTCATGAAGTATTCAACTATAACATTCAATGTAAGTAAAGAAAATATATTTTGCTGAGAAAACAGCTTAAATTACAAAAAATACTTTAACTGATATTGATTGTCTATGTAAAAATGAAGAAAAGACCATTATATATTGAATGGCTTGACTAATTTGGTTTTGACTGTGTACTTACTGTGTTACACTTTCATTAATTCGGTCTGTTTGAGACTTAGTTTTCTGCCATTATTAAATGGGTCAGTTTTCTGAGGTTACAAAGTCCAGGAATACATAATGTATGAGTAGCAGATTTTTTTTCACTTGTGTATAGCAGTAGTTATTCCAAGTTATAAATCATTCAGGGGTATTCTAAAAATGTAATTGGCAGCTAAATTTACCAAATCATGGATAAGTTTCATAAATTTATACTTTAATTTTTCTAATGCAGTTGTAATATGTTTAATGTTCTTATAATTAATTCTCCTATATAGTATGAAATAAAACATTCTACAATGAGGCATTCTTATGTAAAATGTTCAACTAAAATTAGCTTAAAAGAATGTCAGATAATGGTATTGCTTCTCCTTCCTCATCTCTCTCTCTTTTTTTTTTTTTTTACAAAAGTCTTTGGGAAAAAGGGGTAATGTCACTCTAAAGTTCAATTTAGCTCTTTTACACCTTACATTAACATTTAAGGTATGAACATTTTTTTAGTTAAGTTGAGAAAAAGTGATGTTTAGTTATGTTTATAAAAGATTAGGATTGGCTTTTCTGTAGTAGTGTGCATTAGTAGTAAGCAAAATGATGGAATTTTATGATAACTGATTCTTCTTAATGATTTGATTGATTGCAGAAACAGATATGAATTCTTTTGCTTTTAAGTTCTAAAAATGTATATGTTTTTGTGTCCAATAATAAGGTAATTTGAGGTTGTAAATTTATTTTCTACTTCAGATCTTGTACTTAAGGACTTTACAGTTATTCCCCCTTTTTGCTCAGTATGTAATATGTAATTATGGCATACTGTGTACATTTTTCAATAATAATTAGTATTCATTCTTGGAGAATATCATACCTTTGTTTTGTCTAAAAATTAGAGATTTGGCAATTACTTGTGTTTTCAGGCATATAGATATTTATTCATATATTAATTTCACTATTTTTTAGTTTTAAAAGCTCATTCCAGTAACTTGCTTTATAATTTTATTAATAGAGCAAGCTTTAACAGAGTAAATTTGTTCAGTTTAGTACAAAGCTTCATATATTTCCCATGAAATTGTATTAATGTCTTTATCTTACTATGATGAACTAAAAAGTTTTTCCTCATCCACTCACATATACTGTTGTAATGACAGAAGTGAAACTGCAAGGGTGATTATTTTAGTTGTACTACTGGTTTCAAACCTCTGTTATAGGCTTAGCCTTCTAGTTCATGGGTTAAGTATAATTCTTTAGTAAACATTAATAGAAATATTGAATATTAAACTTTGCTTTGAGCACTTTTCTGTTTGAAAACTTTAAGTAATTTTAGTTTATTGCTCATTACAAATTTTAAAAATGCTTGTAGTGATTCTTTAGCTATTAGAGCCACTGTAATTAAATACAAATGCATTAACTTTTTTTTACTTGTGATTAAAATGGCCCCTGGTTTACCCAGAAATCATTACAAAAAACATTTCAGACAAGATATATTAGTGCTTAAATGTATTGATTATTTTAGTTTGAATATTCCAGAAATGCATACTAATAACATTACTGTTTACACAGACAACTTAAATCACAGTGGTGCTGGAAAATGTTTTCTTAATTTAATTTTATTTTTAGTTATCAATTTAATTGCCCAGAAATTATTATTTTTAAAGTCACTAGTATTTAACTGGGCTGTTTAACTTACAGTGGTTTAGGAAAGTTATTTGAGTTTGAATTTTTGTTATTTATTGGACAAATTAAATTGGTGCTAGAAAATTATTCTTAGTTTACTCTAATTGTATTTCACTTTTAAAATTTCCTGTATTTTATATTTCACATTTGAAGTCAAATAATAACCTTTCATATTAAAACATTTCATGTATAATAAAAGATTGACATCATTAAATCGTCTTTTTAACGTTTTTGTTACAAGATAAATAACTGTAATAAATAATTAAGATTCATTTTTAGGATAACTGAAATTGAGACCTTTGTAGTATTAAGAATCATATTTTGTTATTAATTTTCATGAAGATTAATCAATCACTTATTGCAAATTCTTTAATATTTATTCATATTGACATCAACTGTGTAGGTTATTATTTTTTACATACTAAGGTTTTGGTAACTGTAGAGTTCACCATCTTCATAACAGTTGCTGACAGTGGTTGTTATTGAATACATGGTTTGAAATATAAAGAAACCATTGTTCTGTACAATAGTGACATGTAGGATGGGAAGTATGAGAAAGTGTGTAAGAATGATATTTGTAGTTAATACTGTAATTTAATACATAAGAAAAGCTCTAGAAAATAAAAATAGAAACAAGATAAAATAAACTAATTTTTGCAAAACTTTGTCATTAATGAAACAGATAAAAAAAGATTGCAATATTTTGTTTATAATAATACAGGCCTGCAAATTTAAACTTCATAAAAGTTGTTTTGGTTTTAATAATGCATTTTTCATAATTCAGCTATGCAGACTTCGAAAATATTATTGATTTTTTTCTATCATGTAAAATTGTTTACAACTCTGGGAGAAAAAACTTACTTAGATCAAACTAGTATTTCGTTTACTACGATGAACATTTTTATTATTATGTTTGTTAACAAAATTACAAACAAACTGAAGAAAAAGGAAGAACATTGATGTCAAATGAATATGCATCCTCATTCATCCTGATTTTTTTTGTCGAATCTACATCTTTTAGTCTCAAATCTGTGTGTCGTAGTCTCTCTTTTATGTATTGTGTCTGGAGCATCTTGTTTCAATGACTAGCAGTAATCAGCCATTATGCTGATGTTCCACCTTCCTTGATACCTCCATTCCATTTCCCTGTTGTCTTGATGAAACCTATCCAGACATTTCAAGTTGAAAACAATTCCTGTCATCATTTCTATTGACATCAGATTCAGAAACAGATGAAACTGTATCAAGAGTCTGGTGGAGTAGGTACAGGTCCATGAGCAACAGGTTTTATAGCAGATTGAAGGTTCAGATACAAAATTTCCCTTTTATTGTTTTAGCCTTGCACATTACATGAGTAAAAGTTGGAGTCATCTCCATGGTTTCTAGGCTCATGCCAGGCCATTGGAATTCCAAAAGGCAAAGACTTTTTCTTAACTTTAGTCCATCGTCTCAATTCTTCGATACAAACGATGCAAACTTTGTTCAGAGCCCATGATTTGTCTTGGTCCCCAAGTTTTATTCCAAAATACATGTAATATGCTTTTTTGATGAATTCTGTAATGTCTTGCCTTTGTTTCTTTTCAACAGATTTACCCCAAATATAACAGAATATGTTTGGGTCAATTACAAAATAACAAAATGTGACCTGATTTCAATGAAAATGATTCACTTATGTAAAAGTACACATGATGTTTTGTGAAAAATCTGTATGTGATGGAGAAAAATGGATATCATTTTCGGGTTCAGCCAAGAGGAATTACTGTAGAACCTGTAAAACTTTCAAGACAATAAAAGCATTGCAAGCCTGTGTAATTTAGTGCTGCCTCGGGTTCACTTCTTTTACCTTATTGTAGTGAATATATTTATGGATGAATTTGAAAATAGTGTTCATGTTTTCTGTCTGCATTCACCCCTTGTTTCGAAAGGTATTTAGATGATATCTGTTCTATTTTAGACACTAAAGGGACATACAAATTCATTACTCTCTAAATATCTAGAAGTCAACTAGCAATTTTAAATGTGAAACAAAACACAATTAACTTGCTTTCCTATAATGTCATTATTACACATTCTGCTAATGGAACTAAGCAACAACCTATACAGTAAATCTACCCATACAAATCATACTTAAGCTTTACCACTACCCATCTGCTATTGGTTAAGTAAGGCTTAATATACATTCTGAGTACAAGAGTGTTCAGAATTTACTCTGTTGGAAGAAATTACTACAAATACACTGAAACCACATCCAGAATTGAGTATTCACACACAATAACTATCCCATACATGAACATGGTATCCGAAGCAATTAAATACACGTTTACTCCCTTGAACAAGTTTTGAAGATCACATATCTCCATAAATATAAGTTGGGGTAGTATACCAGTTCTCATGTGTGGTATGAAAGCTTACTGTGTTTTCTACCCTTTTAGTTAATCTATTTTTCAAAATTTCAGTATGTATTGAGCATGTATTCTTAATATAGCAAGTTTGTCAGGAAAGCCACTGAGCTCCTTTTATTCTAATTACTCATGGAAGTGGGCTGGTCAACTAGGGCACCACGTGTGCTTTCAATTAGGAAAGATTGTTGTAGCATAGTGCATGTTGTACAGAAAGCAACATTGATCTTTTCTACTGGCAAGTAGAAATGCAAGGAATGTAACATCCTGTGTTTTCTAATGAGAGTGGTGGTCAGTCATATGTGGTATCTTCATCCTGAGAGAAATAGCATTGTTGCTTTTCTTATATAATGCCATGTGTTCTCAGTCTGTAAAAATATGAAACATAATAAAACAATTCATAGAAAGCTACCTTGAGATATAATATTCCAGTAATGAAAAAAGAGCCTTGCTAGACAAATAAAAAACATAGTAGGACTTTGATGTGACACCAGGACCAATAAATGTTTTTCAGACTGGCAGAATGTGCAGCAGATAGCTACATAATAACGACTGGTTGGCCAGGAAGCCTGTAGAGAGAAACACCTTCAGACCAGTTTGTGGAATAAAAGAAAGTATTCATATAGCCTTAGCTAAAAACAGAATAATCAAGTTAAATTCCACCTTCCAGAACGTTGGCTCCAAGTTATTAACTGATTGTAGATGGGGTTTATCCATTGGACCTGACCCCATGATGGAGAAGTAATATTGACTATAATTCCAAGTTTATGAACTGTATCTTCAGAATATGTGGCAATCTTTTAGTAAACACTACAAGTCTATTGTATACAAAATATCAGAGGCGCCAGCCAATGTGGGAGCCTATTCGTAATATCGGTTCAGATTTGATGCTTGGCTATCCAGTTGGGGTGTACATGGCCCTTCTTTTTAATCAGTGTCATTTTGTATATTGTTCAGGAAAGGAGGTCCACTATCTCCTCATAATTCTAAATGCGAAGTGGTCCCATCCTAGGTTCTTGGTTGAGCACAGGTTCCACGTCCTCTCCATAACTCCAGGGGCAAGTGGAATACTCCTTGTCCACTTGGTTGGGGAGTGAGGATGAATGTTCATAATTCCAGACTGGATAAGTTTTGTTCCTTTGATTTAGTAAGGCATACACGATCCTGTCATTTTGAGCCTAGGGTGTTGCCTTTCGAGCTTTTTTAGGTTGGGGAGAAAGTTTGTCCACTTTGGTGTTGCTTGTATTCTTGTCATAATTCTGGTGGTGCAGAACTCATCACTCTGTGGCTACAGGTTGGGATCCAATCAAAAGTATATCTATAGATGAAGTTGCAGTCCCATTGCCCCAATGTGGGATATACGGACCAAGAATAGTGGAACCTCAACTATCTGGTTGGGGCTGGCCTATAGTGATGATCACTCATGTACAATTCTATCCTTGATACAGGAACTAAGTTCACGGTGAAGAGCATACCTGTTCTGGATGTAGTGCAGTTCCCCCACTCTTATCTTGGTACACCCATGATTTATGCGGATGCTTTCTGTATGGATAATTCCCTCACTGGCCCCACCACCTTCTCAATGTGGAATTCTAGCTATAAGTGGCAACAGAGGAAAGTATGTTTTGGAAGTTAACATATTTTAAATTGAAAATGTATTTCCAATAATACTAACCTCCAGCAACACTCTCCTGCTCTTCCTCCCCACTAAGGACCGGTGTTAGAGACCTGGATGGTATGAGTCTCGAAAAAGTGATAATATTATATGAATGAGGTGCTTATGTACAGTACCAGGATAGAGGGTGCAATGATGTAGGTGGAGAATATCACAAGACAATTATCGCCAAGGGCAATTAACTGGAATATAAAAAACTGGAGCAAGCGAGAAAAAATCAGATTAATGCTAAGATGGGTAAAGAAGAAACCCTGGCAGTTGAGTAATAGCTATAAGTGTAAGCAAAGGTAAGTATTATTAGAAATACATTTTCAATTTAGGAAAATGTTAACTTTTATCCATCATTCAGTTTGCAAATTGCAGTTGTATAACTTTTACACTCTCTTAAATGCATATCTAAAGTTTTTTCAATATCCCTGTATATTGTATCTAGTATTTTCTCTACTCTAACATAAACTGTTGCAAAAATCAGTAATGTATAGTAGTATGAAAAGTTGATAACTTTGACATCAAATGCTTAATACCACTATATAAGTTCAGAACATGTACATTCTGATCTTCACATAGGTTTAAATATTAATTTCCACTTTTGATGTTTTAGGATAGTTTATTTCCTAAAAGATTTTGAGTTTTTCTTTCTACTCAAAAATTGTTTAGATGCTTTTTATTTTACAGTTAATTTTGTTTCTGTCTTAGTAATGACAAAGAGTTGCTTTATTTTTAATTTTAGGCTCTTCTCATATGTATTAAATTGCCAATATTAACTGCTAATTTCTTTTATTTATAATTGAACTGTTAGGCACACCTTTGTACTTGAACCAGGCATTCAATAATAATTGTTGTTACCAATTTATCTGATGATAAAATGTAGGCACAGAAATATTGGTAAATAAAATAATAGTTACCTATATTGTTGGTATCAATATGAAAAATTATGATATATTTAATTTTCACACTTTTTACTCAATCTGTAGATATGACTGTAAAGTACTGGAAAAAAGTATTTTGAAACATACCGACTTGAAACGGACAACCATAATATTAATGATTTGTTAAAATCAGATAATTTTCTACTAACCTTCAGGAAACTAGATAGATTACAAAAGGTTGACCACACAAAGTAATACAAATAGCATTTTGCAAGGTTAAAAATTCTCTGTTTATTAAGTTATGCTTTCAGAATTACATTTTTGATCAACTTAAACAAACTAGATGCTTAAGCTATAAATATGCAGTATGTATCAGAAGAATAACAGACTACATCACTTAAGTATGATCCTGTGTAATAAGTGGATATACAAAGTGTAAGAACAGTACCACCAGTCATGTTAAACATGTGTACCACAAGTGTTGTATGTGATTTTACTCCTAGTTATTGTTCAACATCTGTGGAAGTCCCATGTTGTAACACAGAGACCCTACTTCTAAGTTGACAGTATATCCTATTTTTGTTGTACCCTCTATGCAGTGAGAATTTGCATTTTCAAATTATTAATCTTGTCTGAAAATGTTCTTCTTGAACTTGTATTCTGGAACCAAACTGAAAAATCAAACATATTTAAGGAATAAAGGTTAATGTAAAAAAGTATAAACATTTATTGCTTGCAGAAACAGGAAAACCACGTGGAAACACAATCTTTATCATTGGTCTTTAGTCAAAATATTCTAATATGGCATAAAACCCATATTGTTTTATAATTTTTCTTTTAAATTGAGACCATTCTTAAAATTACCAATTAAACTTATGAAATTATAGTATCCTTTATGTTTGATTGACTAATTCAGTTTCTTTAAAATTCTATGTGTAACTGTGCCCAAATAGAATGCATTCAACATGTGATTTGATTTAAACATGTATATAGTCCAGGAGCCAACATTGCCTAAGTGCTCTAAAAATGCACTTTGTAGTCCCTAAAAGTAGTAGAATGTTAACCTCATGAAACTTCCATGATTTGCCCAAGATAACTTGGCAACCCTCAGTTTTTCAAAAAAAAATATTTGCCTGAGTTAATTTTGGCAAACCATTTCTTGCCGTATTTTCATATATTTGCCCAAACTTATTTACATGTTATATATTGTAATCATTAGAAATGCTGTTTGTCCTGATATTTGTTGGATTTATTCTGAATTATTTATCATAAACAATGGAGAAAAGCATTTCTATTCTTCACTATAGTTTCACTGAAATAACATTTATCACATATACACCCAGATATGTAACATTTATTTAATACTTTCTGCAGAAATATAATAACAGATCATAAAAGAGCTTTTGTTTCATTAATGTATAAGTATACACTATCAAAAAGCAAAATAAAAAACTGACATGTAAGGGGTTAATGGCCTCTTTTTGTAAACTACATGTCCCAGAGAGAAATAAATGATATGTATATGGAAAAATAAGGATGTTTAATTTATGAAAAATTCGTTTTTGAACAAAAGAACATAGTTGCATATAACGTTTGCAGTTCGTCCAGGTTTAATGTGCATTTACAAATTTTAATGTCACATAAAACTTGTGTAACAATTCATTAAAAGACTATTTTGGCTCTTGTGGATGTGTTTATTGTACAAATTATATGTCATTGCAGGCCAGCAGCTTGTGATGACCTGTTTAATGTAGTTTTTTTAAATTAGGATACTCTTGGCTTCTCTTTATCAGAATCAACTAGACTAAATTACGTACTGAATTGTTTAGTAACGTTTGAGCAAGCCAGCGACAATTAAATTGTTGAGTAAAGTTAGTGGCATTGAGATTCCTCCATGAGTACCTGCCTCAGAGTTTTCTTTAACACAAGGATATTCTTAGTTTCTCTTATTATACAGTATTAGTGAATGCTTTTTAATACAACAGCAGGCCTTGACAAATCCCGGTCGCCATGGCGACTAAAAATTTTATTGTGCCACCTAGTATTTTCTCCCATCTTATTCGTGCATAGGGCTGTGTGCTAAATAGAACTTGAATCTAGAACAGTTCTGGACTCTTGGAAGTCCGGAATTATTTTCATGTTCTTTGAGTTCTAAATCAAACTTTGTTTCTATGAAATTAATGGTGGATTCAGCGCTTCATGTTTATTTCAGGAATCAACCACTGTGGTTGCACAACACGTTACTAATTTCATGTCATTTTGTTTTTCTTCTTTCTGTCAATTCAACCAATCAGTGCACGTGTTTAGACTCAGACGGGACCAAAGGCAGTTAGTTCAGGTAATACTATCAAGTGGTTGTTGATATCATGTGATAATTAGCATGCATTCGTTGCTGTGAAAATCAATAAATATACACTGGTGTCTCGATTATCCTCGCTTGTCTCTGGAAAGCAGAAAATTGTGGATAACATAAACAGTGGATAATTGTGGCACATGTGTATCTTATTAGTTAGCCCATTGTTTATTCTAAGTAAAATTTTTCAATGCATTTAAGTTCCTTGTTTCAAACTATAATCTTTTTACTGTTGTTAATCACATTATCATGAAAAATAATAAAAGTCGTTACAATCATAATTGTAAAAGCCAAGTGTCGGTCAATCACACTTAATTTTGTGAGTTCAATTCCACTTTTTCTCCTATGATACTTCTTTTTTTTGATTGCCCATTTCCATTTTAGTTGAACATAATCTATAACATAGATCTAAATAGCTCCTAAATTTTGGCATTTTTTCTGCTTTGGACATGGAATTGCATTTGCACCCTATCAATGCCTGTGAAAAATAAGTCAAAAATTAGTTCAAATTTATGCTTGGGAATTATTATGAAAAAGCCTTTGTTAAAACAGACTAAAGATACCAGTTATCTGTAGGGAAGAGGACAATGCATAACTGGGCGACACTCCAACACAACCTGTATCTGTGGTTAAAGGATGCCTGCTATGCAGCATAGAACAGTGGACGACAACTGAAGTTGGGTGAAATCTTTAAGAAATCTTATTGTGTATTTTGTGTACTATGTTTTTAATCACTAATCAACTAAAGTTATCCAAACTACAAATATTATGTATTCCTGTCTTAACAGCTAAAGGTAAAAGAGGCAAGGCTAGGCTTGAACTGGCTGACTTACGATTTGAATGCATGCCAGATCCTGCATGCAAAAATCCCGGATATCCTGCAACACTTAAACTTTTGCAACCAAAATTAATTTCTGAGCGACAATTTCTCCAAAAGATGTAAACTATTGTCTAGAATTGAATTATAATGGCACAATTATTTTGGGAAAGTTGGGGAAAAGAAAAAAATCACGATTAATCAAATATTGCAGAGGCGTGAATAATAGTGTAGCCCCCATTTCTTGGTACAAACAGTAGTGAAATTAGGTTAGGCACACCTGGCTCCTTAGTTTTGGGGTTGGTTCCTTGGTCTGAAAATATTTGTTGAGGCCTGTGCTAAGGGATTGATTTTTCTGAGTTTATTGTATTAAGCTGACAGAACATGGGTACTGAATTTTCAATGACAAAAGTACAGAGAAAGCAACTTACATTAGCATGCTAAATATCTTGGAGATGATGTCACATTGAACTAAACTGAAGGATATGATGAGCCTGTGCTAAGGGATTGATTTTTCTGAGTTTATTGTATTAAGCTGACAGAACATGGGTACTGAATTTTCAATGACAAAATACAGAGAAAGCAACTTACATTAGCATGCTAAATATCTTGGAGATGATGTCACATTGAACTAAATTGAAGGATATGATGATACATGCAAAGATCTTATTACAAGTGACTTCATATGTGACCAGTCATGGTGGAGGGATTACCTGAACAACAAATGATCAGAAAAAGGTGAATAGGCTTAAGATATGTTCACTGAAGTGTTTTTGGAACTGGTTAATATTCTCAGAAATTAAAATACTTAGTTTGGCATCCTTAACAACACAATATAGATCCAAGCTAAAGGAGAGAAGAGTGACCAGTTCCTACAAGTCACAGCTGCTCATGGATGGAAATTAGAAGATTATTTTGACAAAAAATACAAATATTACAACAGAAAGGACAGTGACAGTTTGATCTTTGTCTCAAATATTACATTATCAGAGTTGTTTTCTGAATTGAGAAGACTTAAGGAAGATTTTTTATCCCATTGGTTTGAAAAATAGTGATACTGAATATGACAGAACAAAAGAGATAGATCAAATATCCTGTCACTCAGCCAAAAAAATTAGAGGTGATCTGTAGGAGAAAAAAAAAGTCAATACAGATTGTGACTTGTACAGATATTGACCCAGATGATTTTGAACTCAATGTAGGTGAACTTCAGTCACTAAAATTTATGATTGTGCATCAAAGTTGATTCTGAATAGGCTATATAGTTACATTGCTTGCTCTGTCATTGAAGCATCGCTCAAGACTAATGACTCAGGCATGGTAAATCTTAAGCATCACTCGACTAATGACTCAGGCATGATAAGTCTTAAGCATCACTCGACTAATGACTCAGGCATGGTAAATCTTAAGCATCACTCGACTAATGACTCAGGCATGATAAGTCTTAAGCATCACTCGACTAATGACTCAGGCATGGTAAATCTTAAGCATCACTCGACTAATGACTCAGGCATGATAAGTCTTAAGCATCACTCGACTAATGACTCAGGCATGGTAAATCTTAAGCATCACTCGAATAATGACTCAGGCATGGTAAATCTTAAGCATCACTCAAGACTAATGACTCAGGTATGGTAAATCTTAAGCATCACTCAACTAATGACTCAGGCATGGTAAATCTTAAGCATCACTAGACTAATGACTCAGGCATGATAAGTCTTAAGCATCACTCGACTAATGACTCAGGCATGGTCAATCTTAATGAAACAGATCATGAAAAGTTCTCAATCTAGCACAGGATATTGCAACTCAAGTAACATAAATACCAATATCAAAACAGGCTTGTCTTTCACTTCCCATTTTAAAGTATACCAAACATAAGAGGAGAGAACTTTCTTAAACAGCCTTAGTGATTCTGAAGTTACAGTGTGGATCAGAGGCACATCACCATGATGGCACCATCAGTGAGGGCTCAAGGTTATATTTGTGTTCTTTACCTCATCCAATCTTTTACCAGGTAAATTTATACACTGTGAAATTGTTCATAGTAGGTTATCTGTAGTTAGCTTAAGAATGTTTTTAATTAGGAGATGTATACATCTACACAACTTAACTGAATGTACACAATATTAGTCCATTGAACCAACCTGTTATTGCAGAAGGAGTGTTGATTGTAATTGCAAATTTACTACGTGTACTTATAAGAAATATGGTAAGCTGTAAGTAAAATGTATAGGTCTGTTGTTCACAAAAAATCAAATGTGTTACAAAAAAATTTGTACTAAAAATATGTCTGTAAGATGATCTCATTATGACTCAGACAAGTCGGAGTACAAGGTGATGTTTATGTGAAGAATAAAGACATGTTTATCCATTGTACAGTTGGCATATTGTATTTGCATAACTTTTAGCACTTTTAAAATGAATATCTACTATTTTGTAAGTATCCCTGTATATTGTATCTGATGTTTACTCTCTTTTTACCATGAACTATCAGTAAATCAGCAGTGTAGGGTTAAATGTATGGTTTATAACTCTGACATCAAATACATAATACTGTGCATATAGGGTTAAGTTTTAAAAGAACAAAAAGTATTTTTCTTATGATCAGTAAAACAAAGATTTAAGAATTTAATACATTTAGATTCATGTTAAAGAAACAACACTTTCTGAAGTTTGAAACACTGGGCCTCAAAGTGTCACAAGGGTGAACAACCATAGTGGTAGGAAACTGGAATATTACACATTTTTTATATAACTAATAGCCAGTGATGGTCTCTCTAGGTACAATAGCTACTGTTAAACCAATTTAACTAAACACTGGATAGGCTAAACTTTGCTGTTTGATGTGATGCATTTTGTAAGAGCAGAACTCATCAATTATACCTAAATGTTAAGAGACCAAGTTTAAAATTTCTGTTACTTTTAGGGCTCATTCATATTACATTTGCTCTATGTGGCTTTCAAACTAATAAGTTTTCACAGAAGGCACTATGACACTTAAGCTATCTAGCTTGTTAGATTTCTTCTTATCTAGTTTTGATCTATTTAGAAGGGAGAGAGAGAAAAGGAGTATAGTATAGATACTTAAGGATATTATAATGACAGTTACAATACATCCTCTCGGTCTTTAAAGAGAGCACTGACATAACTTGAAAAAGGAAAATCAGTGATAAAGCAAGATATTACACAATGCACTTAACACCATTTAAACAAATATTCTGATTTCAGGTGAATCTTTCTTTAATCTTATGTTCATTAATAGTATTGGTTAGAATATTTTTTTATATATCTCTTTATTATTTTTTATTATATGGATCATTTTTCAGTTTTAGCTTAGCGTATGGACTTAGGACTAACAGAAATCTTCGAAGCTGGCTAAACCTCATGAGATATTACTGGTAGTATGACCATAAATAACATTAACAGCGACTGTACCCTGTGGATAAAACAATGCATTTTAATCAGTATAAATAAGAATGGAAGAACACTATACTAAATTACCTATATTTATTACGTGTTTGATTTTTGTTTCTGATCTATATAGGTAGCTTTCTCTAGTATCAGTATAAGTAAGAATGGAAGAACACTATACTAAATTAGCTATATTTATTACTTGTTTGATTTTTGTTTCTGATCTATATAGGTAGCTTCCTCTGGTATCAGTATAAGTAAGAATGGAAGAACACTATACTAAATTAGCTATATTTATTACTTGTTTGATTTTTGTTTCTGATCTATATAGGTAGCTTTCTCTGGTATCAGTATAAGTAAGAATGGAAGAACACTATACTAAATTAGCTATATTTATTACTTGTTTGATTTTTGTTTCTGATCTATATAGGTATCTTTAGTATCGGCATAAGTAAGAATGGAAG